>NC_051390.1:41096379-41098879 GCF_015228065.2 Penaeus monodon | reverse complement strand
CCCAAAATTGTCTCGACGGCAATTTGATTTAAAGGGTTTGAGTCACCGGGCCCGCGCCCTTTTTCCCTTGGGCAAGGAACTTCACCCGGTTGCCTACCCGGCCACGGGTGGGCAAAAACCCGTCCAAATCCAGGGGCCCGGGTAAATGGATGGTGACTGAAAAAAAACCCCGTTTCGGAAGGCAATGGCAAAACCCCCCTCTAAAATTTTTCCAAAAAGGAAAAAACATGGAAAAAACCCTGATCGCCAAAGCCCCTTTTGGGGCATAATATATATATATTATAATATTATATATATATATATATATTAATTTTAAAATATATATATATATATTTTATTTCATATATAGTTTTTATGTATATAATATTATATATATATATATATATATATATAAAATATATTAAT
The DNA here is from genome assembly GCF_015228065.2 of Penaeus monodon. NCBI lineage: Eukaryota > Metazoa > Arthropoda > Malacostraca > Decapoda > Penaeidae > Penaeus > Penaeus monodon. The sequence goes on along the minus strand of NC_051390.1, from coordinate 41,098,474 downwards.
ATATATGTTAATATATATGTGTGTGTTTTGTTGTGTGTGTGTTGGGTGGTGGTGTGTGTGTGTGTGGGGTGTGTGGGTGTTGTGTGGTGTGTGTGTGTGTTGGTGTGGTTGTGGTGTGTGTGTGGTTTTTGAGTGTGTGTGTGAAAGAAACACAGGATGTGTGTTTTGATTTGAACATGTGTTTAAACCGATATAAAGCGGAAAAAATGTTAAAATTCATAGAAAAAAAAATCCCGCTGACAATAACTATTTTTTTGCTAGAGTTTTTGGCGGATGCACACATCCTGGTTAAAATTTCGTTAACTTGGGTTTATTCCAATTAGGATCAAAGCACCGAACACAAAACGGGTTTGACTTTTCCCTTTTAATTATCATCCTCAGAATTTGGGGGGATGATTAACAGAGCTAATTCACTTTTTTTTTTTGTCGTAAGGATCGTGGGAAAGGGCCTTTCTACAAAGTTTAAAATGTTTAGTTTTTACACCAATCACACAACACCCACACACGCACACACCACCACACACACACACACACACCACACACAAAACACCACCAAAAACCCCAAAACACACCACACCCACACACACAACACAACCCCAAAAAAACCACACACCCCAAAACACCCAAACAGATTTATTAAATATATATAATATATATATATATTATATATATAATATAATTATATAAAAATATTAATATATATATATATATAAAAATTTTATAATATATATATATATATATAAGATCCTTTTCGTAGCATCCGGGAAACCCCAAAACTTTGATACATCAATTTGTACTGAATACAAGTTTTTTAAAAAAAAAGTTTTTTTTAAGATAAAAGTCAAAAAAAACCTTAAAGGTTTTATATCGGCATGCTTTTAATTCAAGCAAAATGTGGAAGTTTTTAAAAAAAGGGGAAAAAAGTCTGACTACCTGCAACTAACGGTTTGTACACCCCACTCATCGTCCGTAAGGGGGGTGGAAACTTAAAAAAGTTTCTTCAGTTCAGTGAAAAATTTTTTTTTTTATTAAATTTCACTGTTGTTCAATGAAAAAAGGAAGCGCGTAAATTTTTTGATTTTGTCATATCCAGCGCGAGAGCCAACCCAACAATGGTAATTCCAAGCTCACAAATTTTCTTTTTGTCTGAATTTTATCTCAAACGATATACAGTCTTTTCTTTAATAAATTTTAATCTGTAAGGTTATATCATAACCCTTTAAAAAGGGATTTTTTCCATCGAAGTCAAAACCACGTCAATGAATCGGACACGTTACACATTTTTACCCGTGTCGTTTCAGGACCGTCGTGATGACTTTAATGTTTTAACCCAAATAAAGAAAGGGGTTTTTGAGTCCTGCTGTAAAAAGGCCAGAACATATCACTTTTATAAAAAAAGGGTTTTTTACCCAAAAAACAAAGATGCGATTCGTTTTTAAGGAAAATATAAATCCCCTTTTTGGGGGGTAGGTTATTATGGGCAACGTTTTCGGCCTCATTGGCTGAACAGGATTTCTAATCTTATCAAGTAAAAACATGCAGACGGATAAACCCGGGAAAATTTTCAATAGGTTTTCCCAAAGTGTTGCATTAAACGAAAGAAGTATGAAATTATTTCAGACGCTACAAAATGTGTGTGTTGGGTGTGTGGGTGTGGGTGTGTGTGTGGTGTGGTGGTGTTGTGTGTGTGTGGTGTGTGTGTTTGTGCGCGAGCGCGGTGGGGGTGTGTGTGGGTTTTTGGGGGGGGGTGATGTCGTGGGGTGCCTGTGGTATGCGCGCGTGTAGTTAAGTGTGATATAAAAATCTAATCTATATCTAACTACCACTATACAAAACACCACACAACAAACACCCACACACACACCACACACACACAACACACACACACCCCACAATTTATATATATATAATATATATATATATATAATAAATATTATATATATATAATATAATTTTACATATATATATCCTTAAAACATCATCCCAAAAAATCCTTGGGTAATCACCGTGGCTCCTAAACAAATTATAATTTGGGGTGGTCAGGAGCTCAAAAAAAGGAATAGTAAAAGGCCCAATTTTTTTTTTTTTCCGTTTA
>NC_051390.1:41082966-41089041 GCF_015228065.2 Penaeus monodon | reverse complement strand
AAAAAAAAAAAAAAAAAAAAAAAAAAAAATATAAAATAAACAACCCCCAAAAAAAAAAAAAAAAAAAAAAAAAAAAAAACCCCCCCAAACCCCCCACACCCCCACAAAAAAAAAAAAAAAAAAAAAAAAAAAAAAAAAAAACAAAAAAAAAAAAAAAAAAAAAAATATATATAAATTTTTTTTATATATATAAAAATTTTTAAAAAAAAAAAAAAAAAAAAAAAATTAAAAAGGTGTATTTTAACAAGTTAGTTTCCCGCACACATCCCAAAAATTTTAAAAGTTAAAGCGAAACCCAAAACCCCAACCCCCACCCAAAAATTTTTTTTTAATTTTTTTTATTTAAAATTTTTTTAAAAATAATTTTTTTTTTTTAAAAACAAAACAACAAAAATTTTCAAAAAAAATTAAAATTTTTAAATTTAATATTTTAAAAAAAAAATTTTTTTTGTAAATAAATAATAATATTAATATATAAAATTTTTATATTAATAATAATATAATAATATATATAATATAATTAAAAAAAAAAAAAATAATTTTATATATATTATTATATATATAATATAAATAATATAATATATTATATATATATATATATATATATTATATAAATATATTAAAACCCAAAACCACACACCACACACACACAACACCCACAAAACCCCACACCCCCACACACACAAAAAAAAAAAAAATAATAATATTAAAAATATTAAAATTTTAATAATAATTATTATATATTTTAAAAATTAATATTAATAAAAATTATTATAATTATTATTTTAAAATAATATATATATTATATTTAAAAAAATATAAAAATATTTTAAAAAATATAAATAATTTAAAAATATCCTTAAAAAATATAATATACTTAAATATTTTTAATTTTTCCCCTTTTTTGGTTTTTTTTTTATTTTGCCCCCCAAAACGCGGCCCCCCCTTTTTTTTTTTTTTATATTTTATAAAAATTTTTTTTTTCTTTGTTGTTGGGTTTGTGTTGATTTTTTTTTTTTTCCCCAAAACAACCCCCCCCCCCCAACCATCTCTTTACTTTTCCAAAAACCCCCACCCCCCTCCCCCAAAAACCCCCAAAAAAAAAAAAAACAAACAATATTTAAAATTTTTTTTTAAATATAATAAGAAAAATCTTAGTATTTTTCTGTTTTAGCCGGGGCCTCCACAATTTTCGCACAAATTTTCTTGCTTTTTTTACTGAGGGGCCCTTTTTAATATTGTCCTTCCCTTGGTTCCTTCTGTTTTCAAAAATTCTGTTAAAAATTTTTAAATTTTTCTTTTCATCCAAGCCAATTTTAAATTTTTAATTTTTCTTTTTAGTTTCGCTTTCATTAAAAAAAATAATTAATATTAATTTTTATATTATTCCTTTTTTTATATTTACATTCCCTTTAGGCAAAATTTTAACATTTTTTGTTTTGGAAAAAGATTATAATTTTTTTTAATTTTTTTTTTTTTTTTTTTTTTTTTTTTTTTTTTTTTTTTTTTTTTTTTCTTTTCTTTTTTTTTTTCCTTTTTATCCCCCCAACCAACAACAAACCCCCCACGGGAACCACATAGGGCAAATAAAGCCAAACCCAAAAAAGAGACCCACACCCCAAAAAAAAAAAACCAAAAAGCCCAAAAAAACCACCCACCCTAAGCTTTTATTTTAAAAATTTATTTTTTAATTTTTTAATATTAAAGGAGAAGGGAAAGGGGAGGGGAGGAGAAAAGGGGAAAAAAAAATTTTTTTGGGGTTTGTTTAAATTTTCCCCAAAAAATTAATTTTGGGGGGTTTTTGAAAAATTTTTTTTTTTTTTTTTTAAATTTTAAAATAATTTTATTTACCCAAATTTTTATTTAAAATTTTTTTTTTTTATATGGTTTAAACAACCCACTTCCCCCCTTGGGGGTATCTTATAAACCCCTTAATAAAAAAAATTATACATTATAATAATAAAATAATAAAAAATTAAAAAAAAAAAATATATAAAAAAATCCCCCCTTTTTTAAAAAAATATATATTTAAAATATATATAATTATAAATAATATTATATAATTATATATATAAATATAAAATAAAATTAATTATTAAAATTAATATTAATATATATTAAAATATAATATATATATATATATTATATATATATATATAATAAAAAAAAAAAAACCCCAAAAAACACACCCCCCCCTTTTTTATTATTATTATTTAAAATATATATATATATATATATATAAATTTTATAAAAATTTTTTATAAAAATATAAATTATTAACTTTTTATTTTAAATTAAAAATAAAAATTTATTATTTTTTATAATTTTTTATTATAAAAAATTTTTGTATTATTTTATTATTTTAATTTATTTTATTTTTGACCAAAAAACCAAAAACAAAAACAAAAAAACAAAAAAAAAACAAATATTAATAATTTAAAAATTGGGAAATTTTTAGAAATCTGATTTAGGGAAATTAAAAATATTTTTTTTTTTTAATTTAAAAGGTGTGTTGTGGTTTGCTGTGTTTTTTGGGACTGAATTTAAAAAAAAAAAAAAAACAAACCCCCCAAAAAAAAACAGGGGGCCCCCAAACACAACCTTCCAAAAAACCCCCAAAAACAAGGCACAAAAAAAACCAAACTATAACACAAAAAAACCAAACAAAGAAACAAAAAAAAAAAAACCCAAACCCAAATTTTAACCAAAATATATAATTTTTATTATTTTTAAAATAAAATTTTTTTATTTTTAAAAAAATTAAAAGATTTAAAAAAATTTTAAATTTTGTTTGAATTTATTTAAATGGTTTCGTATAAAAAACTTTTAAAAATTATATTATTTTTTTTAAAAAAAAAAATTAACCCCTTTTAATTTTTTTTTAAAAAAAAAAAACTTAATTTTTTATTAATATTATAAAAAAAAAAAAATATTAATATATATATATATATTAAAATATATATATAAAAAAATTTTTATTATATTTATATTTTTTTGTATAATATATATAATTAAAAACACCAAATAAAATAATTTTTTAAATATAATTATATATTAATTATTAAAATTTTAAATAAATTATAATTTTTTTTATAAAAAATATTATATATATATTAAAATATTAGATATATATAAATATATATATTATATTATATATATATATAGATAATTTTTATATATAATATATATATATAAAAAAATAATATATTATTATATTAAATTTTTTTTTTTAATTTTTATTATTTTATAATATTATATTATTATTAAAATAAAAAAAAAAAAAAAAAAAAAAAAAAAAAAAACATATTAAAAAAAATATAAATTTTTTATATATTAAAATTTTATATTATATTATATATAAATTTTTATATATTTTTTTAAAAAATATATAAATAACCCCCAAAGGGGATAAATTTTTTTAAAAATTAATTAAAAAAAATTTAATTTAAATTTTACCCCCCCCAAAGACCCAACCCACACCCCCACCATTTCCCCCAAAACAACCCACAAATTATAAAAATATAAAAATATATTATCCCATTAAAATTAAAAAATATTAAATTAAAATTTTTAAGTGTTGTTTGTTTGGGGGGGTTTTTTAAAAAATCAAAAAACCCAACACAACCCACCCAAAAAAACAAAAAACCAAACACCACGCCCCTACTAACCCACTCCAAACTCACACACCCCCCAACCAATCCCCTTTTTTTTGGCCCACAACCCAAAAAAACACCAAGGAAAACCGGACTTTAACCCCCCCAACCCAACCAACCCCCAAAAACCCCCAAATTAATTTTTGGTCCAAAAATTTTTTAGGGGGGAAAAATTTAAATGATAAAGGAAATCTCCCAAACCCAAATCAAATGTGAAAGTAAATTTAAAAAAAATTTTTATTTTATTTTTTTATTTAATTTTATTAAATTTTAAAATTTTTTCCCCAAAATTTAAAAATTTTTTTTTTAATAACCCCCACACAACACACCCACCAAAAACCCAAAAACCAAACCCAAACCCGCACACAAATCTCAACCTACACCCACCCCCACAAACCCAACAAACCACAACCCCAAAACCAAACTCACACCCCCCACAAACCCAGACGCACAACACAAACAACCGCAAAACCAACCCCCCGGCCCAACCTATATTTTTAAAAATTAAATTTATTTATATTAGAGGAGAGAGGAGGAGGAAAGGGAAAGAAAATTTTTAAGAAGCGAAAGATGATCAAGTATCGTAAGATACCAAACCGCAATTTGGGGAAGATATGCAGGCCACCAACACCTATTTTATATAATTATAAATTAATAATATAATATTTATTTTAAAATTATTTAAACACACACACAACCAAGAACAACACCCACATCCTCAACACAATTTAATATTATCATAATATATTTATTTAAATAATTTTAAATTTTAAAATTTAAACCAACATATTAGATAATCATTATATGATATTATTAATATTTATTTAGTTTAATTAAAAATTTTTTAAAAATCCTTTTATTAAAAATTTATAAATTTTTTTATATTAAATTAAATAACTATGAGATAAAACATTCATTTAAATTCATCTTATTTTCTAATCTAATATATTTTTTTTTTTTAAAAAATAAAATTTCTTTTAAAATTTACCTGAATTCCCGAATGTCCCGTAGGTGGTTTCTCCCATCTTTTATCGTGCTGCCCCGGGCCCTTTTTTTTCGTCTGTGCCCCAAATTTTATTCCCTGCCCTGGGAGCGGTTAGTCTTAATTTTCTATAGACCAGCGTTTTTCTTTTTTTTTCGCCTCGGCTCCGCATAATGATCCCCATGCCTTTTTCTGGGGGGGTCACTTGCCTTAACCCTTTTGCTGTCCGTCCCCGGGGGGTCTTCCAGGGCCAGTAATTTCCCCATTTTTTTCTCCCAAACCCCCGGAAAACTTCTCTCCGTTTTGGGTTTTGTCCGTTCATTAAGGCAAAAAGGGGTCTCGTTAGCTTTTTTTTAAAATAAGCAATGGGCCCCAGAAAATTGTCTGCCGGGGCCTTCCCCGTTGAGTTGCGGCACAACCCCCTTTCCAATGTTTTTATTGAAAGGTTTCCCCTATAACTTTTCCAACCAAAACGCTTTGTTGCATGCATCGATAATTTCTTAACCGGTTTAAAAAATCTAGATCGCATAAGTCGACTTTAGACTTTATATCATATGGGTTGTTTCTGCCCCATTTAGAAAAAACACCGTATTGGTCAGGTTTCTCCCTTTGATAGGGGACCATTCACTTCCCTTTTTAATTTTCCCGAGGCAGGGTAACATTTTGGCAAGGCCGCCAGTTAAACTTCCCAAAGTTTATTGTTCCGTGGGAGCTGGATGCGTGCCACCTTCGGCCCCCCCAAAACAATAAGGGCCTTACTCCACCCTATACTGTGGGGTTTTTCAGAGCTTTTCCCCCGTATGGTGGGGCCCTGCATGGGTCCAACGGTACGTTTCATTTACCTGCCCCAAATTTGTAGGGACCCACCTTTTCTTCTTGGTAAGACCTAACAACCAATTTAGTTCCAGGGCATTCTGGGGGAGGTTTTTTAAGCGTTTTTTCCCCAGATCCGGCCCATTTTCGGTGTTCTTATATTTCAAGGCCAGCTTCCTTTAAGGTGGGCCTTTTTCCTTTCCTGGGGATTGCGCTGAATACTGTTTATTCTGGGACGATTCAAATTACAAATTTTGGGTGGGGGTTCGGATGAATTTTCCCTTTGAGGGAATTTAATTTTGGGAGGGGGCCTTTTATGGCGCTACCCTTTTTCCATTACCAAAATGGATAACCGGAAAATGCAAACAATATTATACCAAACCCATCATACACACCTGCCAAAAACCCAACACACCCACCCAACATAAACAAAAAAAAAAAAATATATATATATATATATATTATATATATATATATATTATATATATATATATATATATATATATATATATATATTATATATATATATAAATAATATATATATATATATATATATATATATATAATATATAATATATAAATATATATTAAAATCTAATTTATTAACTTTTATCAAATTTCAGAAAA
>NC_051390.1:41075466-41077966 GCF_015228065.2 Penaeus monodon | reverse complement strand
TTTATTGTTACTGTGTTACTAAACATCTCCATTATTTTGATATTATTTTATAGTCATCATTTTTTGTCTTTTTATCATTTTATAATTAAATTTTGTTGTTTCTTGTTTTATTATTTTTATCATCAGCACTACTTTTTTTTATTCTTATCATTAAGGACCATTTCATCATGTCATTCCTTTTTTTCATCTCATTATCCCTTCCCTTTTTAAACATCATAATTATCGTCTTCATTATCATTCTAATTTTAGCACCGTTTCAAAGATGTTTAAAAAAAATTATTACTCCATTTATCAATATTATTGTTATTATTTTCCTTTTCATTATAACTTTATTATTTATCACTGTTGTTGGTTAATAATATTATTATCATTATATTATTATCATTCATCATTATATTATTATTAGATCATCACATCACATCATCTCATCATCATCATCATCATCATCATCATCATCATCATCATCATTGTCATCATCATCATCATAAACATTATTATCTTCATTATCTTTTTCATTATTATCAATGTTAATATCAATATTATTTTTGTCATTGTCATTATAACTGTTACTATCATTATAGAAAAGTATTATCATCATTACTAATACTTATAACATTTCTATTATTTCTTATATAATTGCTATTACTATTTGTGCTTATGATTATCATTATCATAATTATCACTATTATCACTATTAGTAGTATTAGTTGTAGTATGTTTTCATCGAACATTATTACAATAAATTATTGTTTTTGTCATTATCATTGTTTGTTTATTATTTCTCTTGCCACATACACACACACACACACACACACATTTCACACACACAAAATCATATCTATATCTATATCATATCAATATCTATCTACTACTATCTATCACTATCTATCTATCTACATTATATATAACATATATATATAATATATATATATTATAATTTTATAATATATATATTATATATTATATTTATATCTGTATCTATCTATTGTATGACAGTTATGAAAAGTAAATTGTATATTACACTATATGAATATGAAATATAAATATCATTTTATTTATATAATATATATTTTATAATTTTATATTATATATATAAAATTTTATATTATATAATACACACAAACACACACACACACAACACACACAACACGCCACACCACACACACACACACACAAACATATTAACATATATATATATATATATATATATATATATATATATATATATAAATATATATATAATTTTTATTACATATGAAAATATGTAACACAACACACACAACACACACCACACACACACACAACACACACACACACACACACACACAACCCCCGCACACACACACCACAAAAACACACCCCCACCGCACACACAAACACACACAAAAACACACCACACACACACACACAAAAAACACACACACACACACCAACACACACACACAACCACACACCACACACACCACACACACCACACATACCACACACAAATATATATTATATATATATATTTATATATATATATATATATATAAATATATTATATATATATATTTATAAAACACACACACAACACACATGCAGCAACATATATATTATAATATAATATATATATATATATATATAATATATATATATATATATATATATATATATATAATATATATATATATATATATATATATATATATATATTATATATATATATATAATATATATATATATATATATTTTATAATATATAATATATATATATAATATATATATATATATATATATATATATAATAAATTTTATATATATATATATATTATATATTAAATATATAAAATTGTGTGTGTGGTGTGGGGTGTGTGTGTGTGGTGTTGTTGTGTGTGTGTGTGTGTGTGTTTTGTGTTTTTTGTGTGTTTGTGTGTGGTCGTGTGTGTGTTGTGTTTTGTGTTTTGTGTGTGCGTGTGTGTGTGTGGTGTGTGTGTGGTGCGTGTGTGATGTGTGTGTGTGTGTGGTGTGTGTGTGTGTGTGTGTGGGATACATAATTCATATGTATATATATATATATATATATATATATATATATATATATATATAAATGTTTATTTAAATATATATATATTATATAATATGTATATATTTTGTGTGGTTTGTGTGTGGTTGGTTGTGTGTGCGTGTGTGGTGGGGTGTGTGTGTTTTTGTGTTTTTTTTTATATTAAAAATATTTAAAAATATATATATTTTTATATATATATATATTTCTATTTTTTAAAATATTTATATAAAATTAAATATCTTTAAAATTAAAAATATTGGCCCAAAAAAAAAAAAAAAAAAAAATTTTAAAATAGTTTTTTCCCTTAAAAATTAAAAAATAAAAATTAAAAGAAATTAAAAAAAAATTAAATAATTTAATAAATTTTTTTGGGGTAAAAAAAACCAAAAAAAAAAAAAAAAAATAAAATTTTTGAAAAAAAAAAAGGGGAAAAAAAAAAAAAAAAAAAAAAAA
>NC_051390.1:41070805-41073305 GCF_015228065.2 Penaeus monodon | reverse complement strand
ATATATATATATATACACCACACACACACCACACACACACACACACACACACACCACACACCACACACACACCCCGCACACACCACACACACGCACACACACACACCCACACACACACACACACACCCCACAAACACACACACACACAATATATACATATATATATAAAATATAATATATATTAAAATATATATATATATATATATATATATATATATAAAACAAATATATATATATAATATATATATTATATATATAGTACATATATATGTGTGTATGATATATATATATTATATATATCTATATATATATAATATTATATATAAATAAAAATATATATAATGGTATATGTATATATATTTATAATTATATATATTATAATAAAATATATATATATATATATAGATATATAATGTGTGTGTGTGTGTGTTGGTGTGTGGTGTTGGTGTGTTTATAATATTAATATATTATATATATATATAAAATATATATATATCTATATAAAATATATATGTATATTCATATCCCATGATCATATGTATAATGTTTTATTATGTCTATATATTACATATATACAATATATTAAAATACACATACACACACCACACACACACACACACAACACACACACACCACACCCCACACACACACAGAACACACACACACACACAGCACACACAAACACACACACACCACCACACCAAACACACACCCAAACATATAAAACATATATATTATATATAATATATATATATATATATATATATATATATATATTATCACAAGATATATTTATATATATATATATATTATATATATTTTAAAATATATATATATATATATATAAAATTTTATATATTGTACATTATTTTGTGTATATATATATATATATTTCATATATATATATATAATATATTTTATATAATATTATATATATATTAATATACATATATATATTATATACATATATTTATATATATATATAATATATTATTATATATGTATATATATATATATATATATATATATATTATATATATATATATATGTATCTATTTATTTATTTATACATATGTATATATATATGGGGGCCGCGGTGGCCGAATGGTTAGAGCGTCGGACTCAATCAAGACTGTCACGACGGCAATCTGAATTCGAGGGTTCGAGTCACCAACCGCCACGTTATTCCCTTGGCCAAGCAACTTCACCTCGATTGCCTACCTAGCCACTGTGTGGCCAAATTCAAGTGCTGGTCCCAAGCCCGGATAAATAGAGAGAATGATTACCTAAAAAGGTACCACCGGCACTCTCCGTGGAAAGGAACTGGGGACCCTACCACGTACTCACTCCAAGAGCATCACAACATGAAAATTACAATTAAAGTATCATACTGTGACCACGGCGGTTCAGACATGAACCTACCGTTAAAAGAAGAAGATATATATATATGTATAATTATATATATATTATATATAATATATATATATATATATATATGTACATATATATATATATATATAATATATATATAAATATATATTAAAATATATATATAATATATATAAATATATATGTATATATATATATATATAAACATATATAAAAATATATATATATATATAAAATATATATATATATATATGTCTGTGTGTGTATATAAATGTATATGTATATATATACTTATATATGTATATATGTATATATATACTTATATATATTGTATATATTTATATGTTTATATATATATACTTATATATATACTTATTTGTATATCAATGTGGCCTTGCATTACTCCATTACTCCAAGTCAGTGCTGGTCCCAAGCCCGGATAAAATAGAGAGAATGATTACCTAAAAGGTAACACCGGCAGTCTCCGTGGAAAGGAACTGGGGACCTACCACGTACTCACTCCAAGAGCATCACAACATGAAAACTACAATTAAGTATCATGCTGTGACCACGGCGGCTCAAACATAACCAACCGTTAAATAAAATATATATATACATATATTTTATATTATATATAATTATATGTATATATAAATATTTATAAATAAATAAATACATATATACACACAAAATTGTGTGTGTGTGTATATATATATATATATATATAATTTTATATATAATATATATATATATATATATATATTTATATTTTATATATTTATTTTTTATATATATATAATATATATATATTATATATATATATATACAATACATTTTTGTGTGTATATATTATTTATTTGGGGGTGTGTGTGGTTATAAATATATAAAATATATATTTTATATATATATAATATATATATATATATATATATATATTATATATATATATATATATATATATATATATATATATATATATAAACGGATCATTACTATTAAAATTCAAATAATCTAGCAACGTACCTGGAATAGACACTACAGTATTAACTAATTCATTGCAACCTACTTGTGCTTCCGAATAAGTTTCAGTGAATCTCGTTCTTCTTTTTTC
>NC_051390.1:41061306-41063205 GCF_015228065.2 Penaeus monodon | reverse complement strand
CCATGTTATTATATATATTATCTATATTATATATATATCTATATCTATATATATATATATATATATATATATATACACATATACACGTGTGTGTGTGTGTGTGTGTGTGTGCAAGAGAAGCATTACAAATGCGCGTCTAGGATGTGTGTTGTTACACCTAGACCTCACCTAGACCTCATGGAGGATGTGTAAATCAGCCCATCAACTCCTTATAGCAGAAACCATTCTGAAATAATAGTGTCTGTTAACAGAGAGATCTTACCAAATTCCTTTGGCTAACATCTCGTGATAGCTGACAGTTGTTTGTTAAATAAAAAAGTATTTATCTGCTTAAAGACGGGATAATGCAAAGAATGTATATAATTTTGGTATCAACACATATTCAGATAATAATAAAAAAAAAGTTTTATATCAAATTGGTAAAGCTCAATCAATAACAAATTTAGACTAGGTATTACTTTCAAGTGATTATCCAGCTTTGATTTTCAAACATATATAAATGAATACAGCCTTGTTTATTACGACAAAGAAAAATTACCATACCTGGACACGTGCTCTCGATAGCTGTGAGGCCACATGTTATTTGAATGAAGTTTAATGTAACATCCCATGACAAATTTCACTTTTATCATTAATTTTCTTAACACTTCAGTCCCTCAGAATATTTCAAGCTACAGCAAAATCCTTGACAATCATCATTCATCTTTGTAAATTAAACCAAAGATAGCAGCAAGCATCACCCTTCTAATCCCTTCCGGGCTAACCATCGAGAGCGTCGTAAACAAAACGTTCCCAAACTTTTCCTAAATTATTCACATATTTCGTATATCACTTATAATATAATAATAGCTTTTTATTGATACTCCCATTTGTACAAAATTAAAGAGAAAAATTCTATAAAGGTCAAACAATAGAATCATACACATATAACATTGCAGATAGAAATAAAGCATAAATCATTTTTATAAGTATAAAATTATCATCCATAAATAATAAATTTTATATTCTGTAATGTTCAATCAAAAAGTTAATACAATCTACGTATTTGTGCATATATATATACGTATATATATATATATATATATATAATAGATAGATAGATAGATAGATAGATAGATAGATAGATAGATATAGATAGATAGATATATATATATATATATATATATATATATATATATTATATATATATATATATATATATATATATATATATATATATATATGTATATATACATATATATATATATATATATATATATATATATATATAAAATATATATATATATATATATATATATTTGTATGTATGTATGGGTACGGGCATGTGTGTGTGTATATATATGTATGCATGTGTATGTATGTGTGTATATGTATGTATATATGTATGTGCATATACAGGTGTATACATATGTATGTGTGTGAACATTAATGTGTACTCATAGACTACAGCGCAAGTGGACGTGCAAGTCGCCATCTGACGTTAAAATAGGCGCGATATAGTAAAAAAAAAAGTTATTAATAAAGTAAATGTTGGTAGCGACCATAAAATGGTCAGTTGCCAAATTAAATTACACCTCAGAAGGGAAAGAAATAAATTCATACAAAAACCGCAGCCAAACTTGAAGATCAGATGACAGAATTTAAACTTAACATCCAAAACAGATATTTACTTCTCAGCGACTATCTCAACAGTGACCAAATCAACAAACAGTTCAATGACATAAATAAAGGAAACTGCACTTGAAGTAGGTGATAAGAACGTCAAGAAAACCTCCAGCCAGATCTCGGTAGAAACTAAACAGCTTATGCAAACACGTACGGCCATGAAAGTTTCGTCAAACTGGGACAAGATAGAATTGGCTAAACTAACAAAGTCTATATATGAAAGAGAGAAAATGT
>NC_051390.1:41017529-41040029 GCF_015228065.2 Penaeus monodon | reverse complement strand
GAAGAATTCTAACACAAGTATTCGTAACCATCTTATGTTTTACTTTCTGGTATTTGGTATAATTTTTTTTTTTACAAAATTGGTACATAGTAGAAGATATGTTAGATTCATTTACCATGTTATAGTTGTATTTAATTTTCCTAGTACTATGCTGCTTTAAGTGTTTTAGTTGCGATTTAGATTTAGGCTTGGGTGCTTTCTGGGTGTGCATAGAAGGGCTTACCTATCGGCATTTACCTATCTATTGGTCTGTTCATATATACAAAACATAAAGATGTCACACACACACATACATAAATATTATATATATAAACACACACATGTATATGTATAATATATATATATGAGATATAGATATGATAGTATGATTAGTTATACGATAAGATATAGTATGATATATAGATGATAACGATGAAGTATATATATAGATATGATATTAAACTATAATAATATAGATAATATAGTAGGAGATATATATATATAATAGACATATACATACACACAGTCGATATGACTATACATATACAGACATACAAACATACATATAATATATAATATGTATATATATATATATATTATATATATATATATATTATAATATATATGAATAAATACATATAATATATATGTATATAGAGATAATATATCTATTATATATATATATAGATATATATATATATATTTATACATATAGACACATCATATGCTCTATAGACCCACCTATACATACATACATAAAGAGACAGAAATTAGTATATAGATATATATAAAAAATAGAATAGATAGATATATATCTATATATATATATATTAATATATGATTGGTTATATATATGTATATATAATACTTTGGAGATATAGATATATATAGATATATAGATATAGATAGTAATATAGATCTTTTTAAAAATATAAGTGGTCATATAATAATATAATATAGAATATATATAATATATATATATATATATATTATATATAAAAATATAATCTATATATATAAATCTATATATATAATATATATATATATATGCACAAACACATACACACACACACACACACCACACACACCACAACACTACACACACACAACACAAACACACACACAAAAACACACAAAACCACACACACACACATACAAACACACACACACAAACACAAAATGATGTTAATTATCATTTCCCACTTGATACGCACAGAAAAAGCTCCTATTTTGCCATAGTGGGGGTTTTTTTTTTTTTTCAGATCGATACCCTGTGCAGTACCTTAGCCCAGGAGGCAGCGATGCAAGGCTTTTCTCATGCAACGGGACACGGGAGCAGAGGAGCCAAGGAGAAGTGTGCAATGCGGCAACACAACCATCCAATCATGATAGGAATACGTGTTTTTACAGTGGCTGCTATACCTTACGGCCAGTATGAATGACTTTTAGGGTAGTATTAAGGTTAATTTCTGTCTTTTTTCTCACGTTTTCTGTTTTAATTTTATTCGAGTGCCATTTGGGAGGAAAATTACCGACACACTTCCTATTTTTATTTCAAATGCTCGTTATTTTTACGCACAATATCAAAATCGTAATGAAAAAATGCATGGATGAAAATTAATGGAAGGTAACTTCTGTCATGAATCTTTTCCTTGTCACTACCTCTCTTACCTCTTCTCCTGGTATCCTCATTACTATCTCCAACCAATTCTCTCCATTCTATCCTTTTACTAAACTACAGAGTCTCTCTCCTTCTCCTTCTCTCTCTCTCTCTATCCTAACTCTCTCTCTCTCTCTCTCTCTCTCTCTCTCTCTCTCTCTCTCTCTCTCTCCTCTGTGCTCGCATCTTCGCTCGATATCACCTCTCTATATATATTCTACACACCCAATCAATCTGCCTCCCCCCTCCCAATCTCACCCTATCTTCCCAGTATTTCCTCCTCCTAAGTATCTCACATCCACACACCCCTCTCCGCGCTGCATTAAAAATTTCCTCTAAAAGGGGGGCCATTTCCCGCACAAAACTTAATCTCCTGATTCGCACTTTGTCGTGTAGGGAGCCGAGCTCTCCTTAATACCGGGCCATGGGACAATCTCTTGCTCACGTATGGGCTATATTGGCCTTGATCTGTTGCTGCGCTCAGCGGGGTTACGTCAGCACAAAGAGGTGGAAAGGGGGAAGAACAGAGGGGGTTGGAGAGGGGAGTGGGGTTGAAAGACGGTTTAGAGGGGGCAGGAAGGGATAGGAGACGGAGAAGTGGGGGTGAAAGAACGGTTCTAGAGGGGTAGGAGGAGGGTAGCAAAGGGTGAAGGAGGTAGAGGGCAGAGGAGGGTGTTGTGTATATAAGGACAGGGGTGGGCATCGAAGATGGTAGAGGGTAGTATGATGGAGGGGATGTTATACGGGTAGAGAGGCAGGGAAGTGCGGGCGGGGGGTGAGGGGAGAGGGATGTCAAAGAGGATTATGACCAACACATCAATTGTTACGCTTTGAATGGGAACTGTTGATCGCTACGATCATCCCGATTTGCCGATCCGCGCCGAGGGAGCCTTTCTGCATGCCGGTGGATGGGAAGGGAAGGGGGGGAGGGAGGACGGAGAAGGAAGGGGGGAGGATAGATGAGGAGAAGAAGGAAAGGGGGAGAGGAAAGATGGAAAAATGAAGAGGGGGGATGGAAACAGCAGGAAGGGAAGGGGAAGAAGAATGAAAAAGGAAAGGGAGAGAGGAAGGATGGGGAAGGAGGGTGAGAGAGTAAGGACGGGTGTACTTCTTTTCTTTATTCATTCGTATCTATAATTCGAATCAATTTTTCTGTTGGAGCAAGGCTGGAAAAGGAAGAGGGGCAGATGAAGGATGGGGAAGGATGGGGGAAAAGAAGGATGGAAAAAGGTGGGAGAGGAAGGAGGTAGATGGAAAGGAGAAGAGAAGGATTAAAAAGGAAGGAGGAGATAAATTGGAAAGGAAGGCATAAAGGGAGGGGGAGGATAGAGAGAAAGGGGAGAGGAATCAAGGGATAAAGGCAAGAGGAAGGGGGAAAAAGGATGAAAAAAGAAAGGAGAGAATGGATGGAAAAGGGGGAGAGGAAAGATGGGAATAGAAGGAGGGAGAAGAAAGATGGGGAGATTAAGAATGGGGAAGGAAGGAGTGAGTAGAAGAATGGGAAGAGGTAGGTGAGAGGAAAGCCGGGGAAAGGAATGCGTAAATGAAAGGAAGAAAAGGAAGACGAGAGAAGAAGAATAGGAAAGAAAAAGGGAAACGGAACGTGGGTAAGAGGACGGAAAAGGCGAGGAAAGAAAGTCGAGGAACGAAGGATAGGAGGAACGAAAAGGAGAAATGCAGAAGGGAGGACAGAAAGAAAGGAGAGGAGAATGGTGATAGGGAGGCAATGGGTAAGAAAACATCTGGGGCAGAGAAGGAGGGGAGAAAAAGGAGAAGGAAGGGAAATAAAGACGTAGTTAGTGAATGGGAGGAGAATGGGGCAAGAGGAGGGGAAGCGGCGATGGAGATCGACGTGGACAGTATTGGGCCGATCTTTATGCGCTGGCGCCTGAGGAGCAGTTGTGATGGGGTGATGAAGTCCAGCCAATCACCTTTATCCTCCCTCCCCCGATGGCGGAGACCTGGCTCTCGCCGCAGAAATATGTAGATTATTACATCGCCAGCTCTATTTGCTGCTGTCGCTTCTTTGGATGGACACAGGACTCTGACATACATACCAAGAAACATAATGAAGGAAAACAGCCCTAATATTGAAAAGAAACTTAAAACGTCCATCTTGCTAAAAAATTCGCTCAGACGAAGGCAATAACCGAAAGGAGATCCATATATAATATATATTATATTTATAATATATATATAGTATATATATATATATATAATATATATTAGCTATATATATATACATATATATATATATTAATAATATAGATAATTATATATATATATATATATATATATAGATATATCTATTAATATATATATAATAGAGATATAGATATGGGTGTGTGTGGGGTGTGGTGGGTGGTGTGTGTGTGGTGTGTGTGTGTGTGTGGTTGTGTGTGGTTGTGTGTGGGTGTGTGTGTGGTGTGTGGCTGTGTGCGTTGTGTGTGTGTGTGTGTGGGGTGTGTGTGTGTGTGTGTGGTGGGTGTGTGTGTGTATATGCGTTGGTGTGTGGGTGTGGTGTGTGTGGGTTGTGTGTGTGTGTGTGCGGTGGATAAATAAATAAATAAATAAAGAAAGAATATAAAGATAATATATATAGACAATATATAGAGATAAGAGAATATACAGAGATTAGAGATAGAGATATATATAGATAAATATTATATAATTATAGAGGATATATATATAGATTATATATATAGATGATATATTGATAGTATATGAGTATATATATGACACACAAACCCCCCCAAACCCCCCAGCCACACACACACACAACCACACAACACACACACACACACATTATAAGAGATGAGATCGAGAGATAATATATATATTATACTAGATATATATATATATATAATATATACAATACATTATCTATTGATTATATATGAGATATAGATATATACGATATACTATATATATATATATAATATTATATATATATATAATGCATGCACATATATACATACATACATACCCAAAACCACACACCAATCACAACACACACACACACACCCACACACACACACACACACACACACACAAACCACCCCACACACACACACACACACACGCACACACACACACACCAAACCAACACACACACACAAACACTCATGGGGAGAGATACTATATATATATAGGTATGCATATAATAGGATATATAGATATATGTATAATAATATATATATATATAGATATACATATAGGGTATATATATATATATAAAAAAATATATATATTATATATATATTATATATATATATATATATAATATAACCACACTACATACAAATATATATATATAATGAATATATATATATATATAATATATATATATATATATATTATAAGATATATATATCTATATATATATATATATATATGTATATATATATAATATATATATATTATATAGATATATATAGATATATATATATATATTACATATACACACCACACCAACACACACACACATACACACACACACCACAACCACACACACAAAACAAACACACACACACACACACACACACACACACACACACACACACACATACACACACATTCAGTTACATTCACCAATCTCAAATAGGCCTAGTAGAATTTAAAATCGCCAGTGCGGTGATCCTAACTACTAGCGATTGAATATAGAATATCCATTCCTTATTTGGTGGCGGTGATAAAATGTAAAGAGAAAGAAAGAAATACAGCGGTGTTCAACACTTAGAATGTTATTGAAAAACATCATCTGTTATTGTTATCATTGTCAGGACAGGGATTATGTTTTTTGATACGTAATCCGGGGATTCGATCCATTTCCGCGTAGAATAGAAATTCATCACGTTTGCACGAGTCTACAAATAAAATTAATATGAATTCCTTTTTTTCTACGCAAATTACCAGCAGTACTAGGTAATTCGGTACTATTTTTCGTTCGCAAGCAGGGCTTCGGGGCGTCTTGGCCTCGCGTTGCGCTCGCCTCGCTTGTGGGGCGCTAACCCCCAGCCTAAGGCCTTGTTAAACACCAAAAATGGCAGAAATATTGACATGAGTATCACCATTTTCTTAATATTGTTATGAAAACGTCTATTAACACAGGATATAACTATCAGGGAACCTCTGTAGATCCTTCAACTTATTAAAAACCTTGATGCGTTATCACACTTAGTGCCCACACTGGAAAGGGGTTAAAAAAAAAAACACTGGCTTTTATTAATGTAATTGTGGGTTTGGTATTAGATAAAATTAAAGAGTCATTTTAAATGGTCTTGTCTTAATTTCTTTTGCCCACCTTGAGAAACTATTGTTAACATACTACTGAATGCTTGTATTTTTTTCGCCCTGGTATTCAAATACTAGTATATTCCTTTTCTTTTTTGGGGGGGGGGGATGGGATCTGCATCAGTTTATAAATTTTGGTGGCGGGTTTAGGGGATGTTTCTCTTTAAAAGGAAGCTTATGATCTACGAATAAACTTTTAGTGTTTACAGTTTTTATTATTTAATCGAGATAAGATATTTTACATCTAATTTTAAATGTCAATATTTTCAAAGCTAAAAAAGTAAGAAAGGGATTTAAAACAGAATATATTATTCGTGCCCAATGTATTTGCTTCTATTTCATGAAAAATGCACGGGATACAATTTGCAGCAGGACCAAGGCTTCGTTAACGTACACATGTGTTCTGTTTTTCATATAGGCGTACCCAGTGTGCGTTGTTATATAGCGTTATTTTATACCGTCGTTGCAATTTATTCCTTGTAATTGTCGTGCCAGTAACTCATGTTTGTGCTACGGAAGGTATCTGGATGTTTCGAGTATTTTAATTTTCCATTGGATATGATATATAGCTAACTGTATGATCCACACAGTAGAGTTACTTGTTTGTGAATTGCGTTCACAACAAATGCGCTTTAGCTGTGCAATTCTGGTGCATATTAAGGAAAAACTGAAATACAGTATTGCATTTGTAATTGATTTCCAACTGTGCAACAATGGGTGCAGCAAATTACGAGAAAATATAGAAGATACTAATATCTTTATGTTGAACATTGCGTATGGTACATCCCAAACACTTCCCTTCGGCATTATCACGAGTAATTAAAACTACTAGGTCATATAACAAGATTAGGTTTAACAACCGAATCATAATGAAGAATATGAGGGAAATAGAGCTTCGATGCGATGAAGTTAAAGAAGGAGACTAAGCTTCAGTAAAGATGATCATATTAAAGTCCGAAAAAAAGGATATAATTACTCGAAGTCAACATAATGTACGTATACTTTATGTCATGTGAATTTTATTTCTTGATGGCTTAGAGAGCGTAGTTTTGTATATTTGATCACGGCATCGCCGTCCATAAAATCCACGATATACATCTTTAAAAAATCTGTAAAAATCCTCAATCATAAAACCCCAGAACCTTCTTATGGCTTTCCTTTGTTTCTCATTCAGAACTTTGGAACTTTTATACAGACTCCAGTGGCGCCTGTTTCCTTCTAAATACTGTCGGATTACTTGAACTAGCATGGAGGTATGCGTCCTTTAGACTGCTAACAAATTGAAAGAATTACGAAAGTGAAAAAAAGAAAGTGCGAGATTCACTGAAGACTTATTCGAAGCACAAGGAGGCGTGGGCAATGAGTAGTTAATACTGTAGGTCTTCTTCCAGGTATCGTGCTAGATTATTTGAAATTTTAATAGGTAATGATTCGGTTGCATATTATATATATTCATATATATATATCTATATATATATACTATAGTAGATATATGTCTATATATATACAGATAATATATTATACGATATATACTACTAAGTAGATATATAATATAGATATAGATATATATATATAGATATATATATTATATATAGATATATATGTTGTGTGTGTGTGTGTCGGTTGGTGTATATAATCATGAGAAAGAAATAGATACATATGTATAGATTATATATATATATATAAGAGAGAGAGAGATATATATAAGGTGAGATATATAGATATATATAGTAGATAGAGATATAGATAGGTCTATAGAGAATAGTAAGACGATATATATATATGAGATAGATATATATATAGAAGTAGATATATAGATATGAGATAGATGATATGATGATATGATAGATGGTAAGTATCTAGAATAGATAATAGAAAGGAAGAGAGAGATATAGAGTATATGAGGTATGAGATATAGAGAGTGAGAGAGATATATATTATAGATATATATATATATATAGATACTATTATAAATTAGATATATATAGATATATATAATATATGATATATAGAGCTACTGTAGATATATATATTATATATATATAGATAGATAGATACTATATAATATAGATTAGATAGATATAGTATAGTATGTGAATAGAGAGAGTTATATATACAAGATATCTATATATATAGATATATATATTATATATTATATCTATTATTATAGATTATATATGATATATATATATACAAAAAAGTATATGTATAGATATACATATAAGTATATACAAGTATGTATAAGGTATAGACAGACAGAGATGACATATATCAAGGAAAGACAGAGATAACATGATACACACCAACAGATATAAAACACAGACATAGAGATACATATATATAGAGTAGTATAGAGAAGGAGAGAGAGAGAGAGAGAGAGAGAGAAAGAGAGAGAGATAGAGAGACACACACACAGACACCGAGAGAGAGAGAGAGAGAGAGAGAGAAGGAAGATGAGAGTAGAGGAGAGAGATGAGGAGAAGAGATATAGGAGAAGATAGACTAGAGATATATATATATATATAAGATAATCGATTAAGAGAGAGGAGAGGGAGAGAGAGAGAGAGAGAATAGAGATAGATGAGAGGGGATAGATGAGATAGAGAGATAGATAATAAGAGAAGATAGATGAGAGAAAGGTAGAGAGATATATATACTAAGATAGATATAGATATATATATATATAATATGTCGTGGTGTGTGTTGTAGTGTGTGTGTATATGTATTTGTGCTTAAATGTTATTATAATGTATAGTATAATATATGTATTATGGTAGGATATATACTCTAGAATATTATAGATGATATAGAATAGAGAGAGAGTGAGAGAGATAGATATCATTAGATATATTGGATATACTTATATTAATGAGAGATATATATATATATATATATATATATATATTATATAGATATATGATATATAGATTAGAGTATACGATTAACGACATGCAGCTAGTAGTAGATTATAGAGATATATATATGATGAGAGACAAGAGATATAGATATATATATACAGATAGAGATAGATATAGAGATATAGATATCTATATAGATCTATATATAGATACCACATAATTATATTAGATATAGTATATATGTGGGGGTGGTGCGGTGTGGTGTGTGTGGGTGTGTGGTGGTGTGGATGTGTGTGTGGGGTTATCTGTGATAGAGGTAAAGATATAGAGTAGTAGTATGAGATAGAGTATAGTATATAATAATATAGTATAATATATGAGAGAGAGATAGAGATATATGATATATATATATGAATAGATATATACGAGAGATAGCATAGAGATTATAATAGATATAGAGAGGAGTGAAGTGAAAAAAAGTGGGAAAAAATGTGGTTGTAAAAAGGGCAATGGAGAGAGAGAGAGAATGAGATAGAGAGAGAGAGAGTAGAGAGGAGAGATGAGAGAGAGAGAGGGTAAAACAGATGTATCAGGGATACTATAGAGATAAGAGATATAGAGAAGCTATAGAGAGAGAGAGATAGTTTTGTGGTGAAGAGTAGAAGTACACACACAGACACACACACACACACACGCAAAACCACTACTACACACACAAACACACACACACACACAAGACGATGAGAGAGAGATAGGCGAGAAGATGCTATTAGATATAGCCGAGAGAGAGAGATAGAATAGAGAAAGATATGGAGAATAGAGATAGCGATATAGAGAGGATAGACAGCTGAGATAGACCTAGAGCCGATATAGAGAGATAGATATTAGAGATAGATGAGAATAGAGAAAGATATAAAGTAGATAGAGATAGAGATATATATAGCTATATAGATAGTATACTTAGCATATACATATAGAGAGATAGATAGTAGAGATTATATATAGATAGATTAATATAAAAGAGAGAATAGTAGATAACAGACATGCCATAGTTATAGATATAATAGAGATATATAGATATTATAGGATATATATATGATATATATAGCTAAGAGAGATGAAGACTAGATATATGAGAGACACATAATATATAGATATAGTATATATAAAGAGATATAGATATAGAGTTAGAGATAGAAGATAGCGATCTGATATCGAGAGATAATATATAGATACTAGAGAGAGATAGATATAGAGAGAGAAATGATATCAGGAGAGATAGAGAGACATATAGAGAGATATATATTTATATATATATATATAGAGAGAAGAAGATATATAGAGGATAGAGAGAGCATGCATTAGAGATGAGATATATGCATAGAGTCAGGATATATATATATAATATTGATAGTATATATAGATATATAGAGATAAGATATATATATATATATAAGATAGGATATAGAGACAGATATACATACAGATATTGATAAGATATAGACATATGATATACTATAGATATATATCTCGATATATATATAGAGAGTATATAATATGATATATAGATATATATATATATCATGTAGTATATAGATTCTATAATGAGACGAGAGATATAGCATATAGATATATAGAGATATGATAAGACATAGTATAGAGTAGCCAGAGAGAGACAGATATAGGATAATATATAGAGCGATCAGAGATGAGATGATTAGAGAGAATAATATATTAGAGATATAGTGGAAACATATAAGGGGAATATGAGATAATTATATAAGAAGAGTATATATAGAGAATAGATTATATATATACAGATGATAGAGCGAGTTAGAGGATAGAGTATACATATTAGACATATATATATTTATATAAGATAATAGTGATAGCATAGTAGATATATAGAATAGATATACATAGTAGATATATATATGAGAGAATGATGAGAGAGAGAGAGAGACAGAGTATAGATATGAGATATATAATATAGATATAGAATAGATATACAGACACACACACACACACAAAACACACCCACACACACACACAAACACACACACATAGTATAATTATATATATATATATATAGAGAGTATATATAATGATACTATATTATATAATATATGGAAGATATTAATATAATAATAATATAGTATAATCTATCTATATATATATAGATAGATTATATGTAATCTCTATATCTATATATATAATATATATTATACTATATATACATATAGTATATAACTATATATATATATATATGGTGTGTGTTGTGTGTGTGGGTGTGTTGTGTGTGTGTGTGTGGGTGTATGTGTGTGGAGGGTTAATGTGGATATAGGTCATATATAATATCTATACGATAATATATATATATATGTAAACAGTATATATGTATTATATTATATTATAGAGATATATATATATATATAATTATAGATAATATATATATCTATATATATGAAGATAGACGGAGGGTGAAAAACATCTAGTATGTAGATAATATAATAGTATAGA
This sequence comes from Penaeus monodon, assembly GCF_015228065.2. NCBI lineage: Eukaryota > Metazoa > Arthropoda > Malacostraca > Decapoda > Penaeidae > Penaeus > Penaeus monodon. The sequence continues at coordinate 41,028,719 of NC_051390.1, read as the reverse complement.
GAATATTGATTAGAGAATATCTATATAGTATAGAGAGTAGAGAGAGAGATGACTACACACTACACACACAACACACACACACCCACACACACACACACACACACACACACACAACACACACAGAGATAGAAGAGATAGTATATATATAGAGATATATAAGATAGATAGAGAGAGAAGATAGTCTAGAAATGGATAGAGAGAGAAGAGGAGGATATAGAGGAGATAGAGAGAAGAGATATCTAATATAATATCAGATATAAGAACATAAATATAGATGATGAGAGAGATAGATAGTAGAGAGTAGAGGTACAGAGAGAGAGATATAGAGAGAAGCTGAGATAGTAGATGATAGAGATATAGAGGATAGAGATAGAATAGAATATATATATTATACAGATAGAGAGACAGACAGGTAAGATAGATAGAGAGATATATAGATATCTATAGAGATAGATAGAGAGAGATAAGAGAGAGATAGATAGAATAATAGAGAGAGAGTATAGAGATATATAAAAATACTAGATTAGAGAGCATATATTATAGTAGAATATCTAGGAGTATAGAGATAGAGTATAATATATAGTATATTCATAGATACAAGATATTATCGATCTATCTAGTATATATATTATATGATATATTGTATATATATAGATAGATTAAGAATATATATAGATGATACATTAATATAAATATATATAATATATATATCTAGATAATATAGATAGAGCAGAATAGATATATAGGGAGAGAGATATAACTAGAGAGGAAGATATACTAGTGAGCATATATATCGAAGAAAGAGAGATCGATAATATACATTATACATACAATAGCGATATATATATCAGATATATAGATAGAATAGGAGAGAGAGAGAGAGATAGTAAGAGGATAGTATAGATAGAGAGAGATAATAAGAGAGAGAGGAGAATAGAGGGAGGTATACATATATAGAGATATAGATAATAGATATATAGATAGATAGAATTATAGAGAGATAGAGATACATAGAGAGCAGAAACAGATATAGATAGAGAATCATAAGAGATGGAGAGTATGAGAGAGATATAGAGAGATAGGAGAGAGGGAGAGATTATATATATATAGACGATAGATAGAGATAAGTAGAATATAGATAGACTAGAAGGAGAAGAGAGACAAGATACTACAGATATATATAGATCATATATAGAGAGAGATAAAGAGATATCGCTATATAATATATATATATATATATAATATAATAATATATATTTATTATATATATATTATATGTAATTTATATAAATAATATATATAATATATTAATAATAATATATCTATATATATAGAATATATATAGATATAGTATAATCATATATATATTATCATATATATTATATTTGTATGTGTGTGTGTATGTGGTGGGTGGTCGTGTGGGGTGGAGTGTGAATGTGTGGGGGTGTGTGTGCTGCTGGGGTGTGTGTGTGTGTGTGGTGTTTTTTTTTGGTTTGATGGGGTGGGGGTGTGTGTGTATGAGAAGAGAGAGAGAGAGGGAGAGGGCAGGAAAGGAGAAAGAGAGAGAGAGAGAAGGTAACAATCTAAATTCATTCCCTTAAACGCCACGATCGTTTATAAACGCGTATTATATTATCTTATAGAGCATATAATGATAGATGTCGAACAGAGAGAGAGATATATATAGAGAGAGATGAGTAATCTATATCTTATAGAAGAGAAGAGACATAGATATATATATATATATTTATTATATATATATAAATAATATATAAAGTATATTAATAATATATATATATAGCTCTATATATTAGTGTATATTAAATATGTATCAATACATATATACATATCTAAGATAGATATAATATATAGATATATATATTATATATTATATATAGATATATAATACAATATAATACAACTCTATAATAGAGATATATATGATATATATAGGAATATATATATCTATATATATATAATGTTAAAATGAATATATTATGATATATAATATACATAGATCAGATATGACAAAAAGTAGATGGTATAGTCAGATACAGAGACGTATATACAAATATATGAGGTTATATTACATATATACACTTAGATAAGATTTAACATATATATACATTTATACAACATAACAGATACACACAAGACATATATATACCAGTGGATATATTAGTATATATGAGTATATAGTATACGACTATAGAGATAGATAGATAGATATTCGAGATTATGATATACTAGTAGATAGATACACATACACTGTATGCGATATATAGATATATATATATTCAGATAGTAATGTATATAGATATACGAGAGAGATATGAGATATATATATTATATATAGATAGATAGTATATATAAAAGACTAGTATATATATATTATTATATATATATATATATCTATATATCTATATAATATCGATGTAATATATAGATATATATCAGATAGATATAGATATGTGTGTGGTGTGTATATAATGTGTGTGTAGTAACTGTATATATATGTAATACTAATATTGTATATATGTATATATATCCTTATATATAATATATAATGTATATAATTATATATATATATAGTATATATATTATATATATATATATGTATATTATATATATATCTATATAACTATATCTATATACTATATCTATATCTATATATATAGTTAATAGTTATATAGTTAAAGAGTATATGTATATGGAAATCATATATGTATAGATATGGATGTATATATATCTAATATTATATAGATATATATAGATATATATAGATATATATATATAATATATATTATGTATATATATCATAATAGATATATATATTATATATACTAATTTATCATTATTTATTGAGCGCTAATATAATTGTATGGTTATAAAAAAAGATATAACAGATATATGAGATAGATAGATCGAGAGGATATGATATAATGATATATAGATATATAAGATATATAGGGATATCGTGAAACATGCGATAGGTATGCTAAGATGATATAGTCTATGGTGAGAGATAGAGATAGTATAGATATAGATAGAAAGTATATAGAGATATATAGGTAAAACATAGATCGGGATATAGATATACGATATGCTATATATATATAATATATATAATATATATAGAGAGATATAGAAGAGATAAGTAGATATAGATATTAGAGACAGAGATATAGATATAGATAGTATATATCAGAGATAGCGATATGAGATACATATAATATATATAGATAAGATAGAGAGTATATATATACAGACAAACACAACACACACACACACACACAAAGAACAAACCCCCCCCCCCCCCCACACCCACACACACAATATATAAGATAGGTATATTATATGACATATATAGATATTATAGATATAATAGATATATAGTTATAGATATACTAAGTAGATATATATTAGAATAGAGATGGTAGACATATAAATAATACATAAGAACTAAAATAGAGAGATATTATATATAGTATATATAGATATATATATACTTTCATATATATATTAATATATATACAGATATATAGATATTTAGATATATTAGGGGGGGTGGTGGGTGTGTGTGTGGGTATCGTGGGTGTGTGTATAGGTGTGATATATGGAAATATTATATATAGAAGTATATATATATATATATAGTATAAGATAAGAATGATATATATATATATATATAATATATATAAACAGGTAACACATATATACTGTAGATAGATATGTATAGAGAGAGATATGACTAGAGATATATAGAGAGATATATAGATATAATATAGAAGATAGTAGATGTATATATATGTAAAAACATATTATATGTATTAGATATAGATAGATATATAAATATAGTATAGATAGAGAGATATATAGATAGATAGTAGATATAGAGAGATATGTATATATAATGATAATAGACATATAGATATAACAACACACACAAATGTACAAACACACACACAGACACCAAACCACACACACACACACACACACACATATATATAGATTAGATAGAGATATAAAAGTAGAGATAGATATTAGATAAGAGATATTAGATATATAGATGTGAGATAGAATAGAAGAATAGAATATATATATAGTATATAGATATATATGAGATATAATGAGAGATATATTATGAGATAAGATATTAAATATTAATAATATGCAATATACATGGAGATAAGAGATGTACAGAGAATATACATAATAATATAGATATATTAGAGAGTAGAAAATATACATATACAGATAGAGATAGATAGATATATATATAGAAATATATATTATAATATGAGAAAATGATATATATATATATAGAGATATCATATATACGATATAAGTTAAATAGATATATCGAGAGATAAATATATATATAGAGATATATATATATAGAGATTGATGATATATATATATGATATATATATCATATTATATGTAAGTCTATATAATATACATATATAGATAGAGATATGAAGATATTACTGATATATATATTTATACAATATATATATGTAATATATATAATATAAATATGGATAATATTATTATAAAATATATATATTATATTAATATATAGTTATATATTATATATTATATATTATTGTCTGTGGTGTGTAGTGTGTGTGTGATGGTGTGTGGTGTGTGTGTGTGTGTGTTGCATGTGTTGTGTGTGGTTGGTGTGTGTGTGCTAGGTGTGTGTGTGTGTGTGTGTGCGTCGTGCACGCACACACACACACACACACACAATATTATTGTATATATATATATATATATAATATATATATATATATATGTATGTATATATGTATGTATGAATGTATGTATGTATTATGTTCTTTTGCCGTTTTCTTGTTTTTATGTAAGATATTTTTTAACTAATATTCTAAAGATTTACTTCCACAACTGAGAAAATAGTTATTTTCTTGTAACAGGAAATACTAGTATTACATAGGGTTCACTATATAATGCCGAATGGAAAAGGAAAGGAATAATCTCAAGGAAGTGCTGATAAACTGAGAATGTAGCTTCAGCATATAATGATGGGGGAGACACATGGTTGACGCACAGGAAATTTAACATGGGTGAGCTTAAAATCACAGAACCAGGAACTAGAAGAGCGGACAAGAGATCACTTATAAAGACCGGCATTAAAAGGATGGTTACGAGGCGCAGCAAGTTGAGTTGTTCGGTATGTTGAAATAAGGAAGATCGCACAGGCAAAGGGTAGATGTAAAAATAAAATTTTTGGGAAATATATTTTTAAAATAAATATAAAAAAAAAACCTTTTTTTTTTTTTAGGGGTTAAATGGTATATATAAAAAAAACAAAATATAAAAAATATAAAAAGTTTTAAAATAAAAAAATATAAAAATATATATAAAATATATATAAAAATAGTATATATAAAAAAAACCCCCAACACACACACCCACACACCCCACACACCCCACCACACCACAAATTATATAATATTATTTATATTTCATATAATAATATTATATATATAAAAATATATATATAAATAAATAATTTTTATTTTATATAATATAAAACAACACAAACCAAACCCACACACACACACATAATATATATATTTTTATATATAATATATATTATATAAAATTTTTAATTTAATTAAATTAATCTATAATATTATATTATTAAAACTTTATATATATATATATTATATATATATATATAATATATATAATATATATATATATTAATATTTTATATGTTTTGTTGGGGTGGGGTGTTTTTTGGTGTGTTTTGTGTGGGTGTGTGTTTGTGTGTGTTGGGGTGGTGTGGATTTGTATGGGGTTTTGGGTTTTTGGGGTGTGTGTGTTGTGTGGGGCTTGTGTGGGGGTGTTTGTTTTGTGTGTTTTTGTGTGTGTTTTGGGTGGTGTGTGTGTGTGTGTGTGGGGTTTTGGGGTTTGTTGTGTATATATGTATATTTTGAAAATTTATATACAAATATATATAAATCAATATATACAAAATATATACATGTAAATAAAACATAATATATACTAATATTATATACAATAATAATATAAAATATATATATATTTTATATTAATTATAATTTATAAATATAAAAAATAATAAATAAATATTTTTTTAATGTAATAAATATATATATATTATATTTTGGATATATAGATAAAATTTTTAATGTTATATATATATACATACAAAACATATATATATATATAAATATATATATATTTAATATATATAAAAATAATATATATATATATGTGTGTGTGTGTGTGTGGGGGGTGGTGTGTTGGGGGTGGGGTGGGGTGTGTGGTGTGTGTGAGGGTTTGTGTGGGTCTGTTTTGTGTTTTTGGTGGGGTTTGGGGGGATGCGTGGGGTGGGGTGTGTATGTGTGTGTGTGGGGTGTTTTGGTGTTTTGTGGGTGTGCCCCTGTGGTGATTTTTGGGGTTTGTTTTTGGTTTGGTGTGTGTTGTGGTGTGTTTTGTGGTTTTGTGTGTGTGTTGGGGTTGTGTGGTTTTGGGGGTTTGTGGTGTGTGTGGGTGTGTGTGTGTGTGTGAAACACACGCACACAAAAACCCCACACACCACACACAAAAAACCCACACCAAATAAATATATTATATATATTTTATATAAATATTTAATATATGTTTTTAGGGTTTTAATATATATATTTTATATATAATATATATATATATATTATATGTAAAAAATTTTAATATATATATATAACAATATATTTTCTTTTATATTTATATATATTTTTATACAAAAATTTTATAATAATATAATATAATATATATATATAAATTAAAAAAAATATTTTTTATAATATTGTAATATATATGTATTTAGGTAATAGTATTAGTATGTATTTAGGGTATGTAGTAGTTTATCCATGTATGCATGTATGTTCTTATACCGTTTTCTTGTTTTTTATGTAAGATATTTTTAAATTAATATACTATAGATTTACTTCCACAACTGAAAAAATATTTATTTTTTCGTAACTGGAAATACTAGTATTACATAGTATTCACTATATAATGCCGAATGGAAAAGGAAAGGGAATAATCTCAAGTGCTGATAAACTGAGAATGTAGCTTTAGTATAAAAGATGGGAGACAATGGTTTACGCACAGGAAATTTAACCCTGGGGGCCCTTAAAACACAGAACCAGGAACTAGGACGGACAAGAGATCACTTATAAAGACCGGCATTAAAAGGATGGTTACGAGGCGCAGCAAGTTGAGTTTTTCGGTATTTGAAAAAGGGGGACGCCACACTTGGCCCAAAAGGGGAGACGGAATTTTTTTGAAAAATTTTGGGGCGATTGAGGATTTGAAAAAAAATTAATTTTTTTAAAAAAAAAAAGTAAAAAAATATTAGCTTTAAATGTATAAAAAAATTTTTGAAAAAAATATTATTTCAACTTTAAATTTTTTTATGCACAATCTTTAATTTGTACATTTTTAGTGTTTTGGGGAGACAAAAACTTTTGGGATTTGGTTCTGAGAATGTTGCACATCGCGCCATACTGTGTGACCGGGAATGCCTCCTGTCATTTTCCCCCACATGCTTCACTTTTTTTGCCATTTATCGGTCTATGAATCCCATCTTGTGTTTCCCGATTTCTAAGCCTTGTTAACAAAATACTTGACGGTTGGGATGTTATCTTTTATGTGCAGACATCACTGCAACCCAATCTTGAACCTCCCTTACCACTGGGTGTGATAAGGTTAAGCTCTTGATTGATTTGCAAAGCACTACGAGAGTCGCAATACATTACGATAGAAAAGTTCCTAAGATCTCTAGTCATTTTGACCGCTGCAATGATGGTATTTAATTGCAGTGAAGATAGAATCTGGTGAAGAAAGACTACCATATGCAATCTTCCTCCTGCTTACTCCTGCAAAGCACACACCATTTTCAGATTTCGAACAATCTGTATATATTGCATCTAATCCTTGGTACTTAGAACTGTGTTGAAATCTCTCCCTGGTCCTTGCTTCTAACCTTTCCCCTTCCTTATTCCGATCAATTCAGCTCAAGTAGATTTTTACAAGGGGAGAACTGGGGAGTTTTAAATTGAGATCTTCCACAAGATTCCTTATTCCTTTGCCATAGGATCAGCTTTCCTCAAGGGAGTTGAAAACCAATCTGGATGAAGGAGATCCCGCAATCCTTTGAAGTCTAGTGTGGAATGAAAGAGGTGGTTCTCCACTCTCAGCATACAGGGACTCCACAGCCCCTGTACATATTCTAAGAGCTCCTTTTTGAACCGAGTCCAACATCCAGAGAACATTGCAGGTGAATAAGCCTCAGATCCACAGTCAAGTTGCTACGAATAAGTGCTCGTTAAAGCCGCAAAAGCCTTGTGCTGTCTGCACCCCATGATAAGTATGAAAGAACCGGCAAAATACTAAACGTAGCCTTCACCTTTAACAGTTTAATCTGAGACACCCATGTAAGCCTTGAGTCAAAAACTAGACCCAAGTCCTTGGACAAAATGCAGAAGGAAGGATGGAACTTTCCTCTTTTGTGGAAATGCATAGCCATGGTTTTACTTGGAGAAAATTTGAACCCACGGTGTATTACCCATGGTACAGCCTGAATTATTGCAGTCTGCCTTTGTGTTTGCACATCCTGTATGCTTCCTCGAGAGAAGTACAGTGTGAAATTATCCAGCGCTTGGAGCGAACTTTACACTGTGTGTAAAATCTCGCTATCATGGATAGAAAGTTAAGATCTCTGATCCCAGTTGCACACTCCTTTTAGTGGGTCGTGTGGTATGATTGGTGTATATATATGTGTGTGTGTGTGTGTGTGTGTGTTAAATTCAATTATATGTACATATTTATATTATATATATATATATATATATATATATATATATATATATATATATATATATATATATATAATATATATATATATATATATATATATATATATATATAAATATATATATATATATATATATATATATATATATTTATATATATATATATATATATATATTATATATATATATATATATATATATATATATATATCCTATTTCTCATGTCTTACATACTAGGTTATATAAAAACAAACCCGTATTGTGTTCATGTGCTGGTACAACATTGGGTGTTTATGAATAAGACAGTGTGCCAGACGCTGCCTTAGAGTCCGTGTTGATTAACCCTTCACTCGCAATATGCAAAATTGGGAGTCTAACATAGGAAGTGGGCCGAGTCCTAGTCAGTCGTGTGACTTTACCCTCGTTTGATCTCTGAAACTTCGGGAGTCAACTCAGGAAGAATCTGGAGCCTGAGTCCCTAACTCAGTTCGTTGTCGCTTGCGACCTCGTTCCGATATCTCTGCAACGCTGGTGCCAAACTATACCGTTTCTTTGGATCCATCAGCGGCGGGGAGAGAGGGAGCCTGCTGCTTGGGCAACAGCTTGCTCCTCACATTCTTTCGCCCAGGCACTGACTCTACTTATAAGGGAGTGGGTAGTGACAATGATGCTATAGTCGACAATATATATATGTGTGTGTGTGTGTGTGTGTGTGTGGGTGGGTGGGTGTGTTAAGTTTTGTGTATACACAGAAACGTTGATAAACAAGAGGGGGAAAGAAGCAAAACAGGGTAAGAAATAAATATCAAATTTCTTAATGAAAAATGCAATGGATGAAATTAATTCATGTCATGAATGCTTTTCTTGTCACTACCTCTCCTACCTATTCTCCTTTTATCCTCATTTCCACTTTTTCAACATTTCTCTCATTCTCTCTCTTCTACTAAACTACAGATGTCTCTCTCTCTCTCTCTCTCTCTCTCTCTCTCTCTCTCTCTCTCTCTCTCTCTCTCTCTCTCTTTTTCTCCTTCATAAGTCGCCCTCTTCTTTGTTTCTGTAACCTCCTCCTCCTTTCTCTTCCCATTGAGCCAAAATGGCGAGGCAATATAAGTGAGCAATTGCCGATTTTCAGTCGGTCATTGGGTATGCAATGTTGCAAAAGCTTTTCACCACAAAACGTTTTGATATATGTAAGATAACTGGAACGTTGTCTCCCCTATGGACCAGTGACATTTTTCAAGTCACTTTTTGGCATTTATGGAATAAAATGCCTTTTTTACATCGTCGTAGTTTTCAACGTTTGTCTCTCGATGCTGCAAATAGTTATTCCTGTTTTGTTAGAGGTACGATTTTGCGCTGCTCTCCTGCTCCAAGTCCTGTTATGATTGCCTATATTTCCCACTCGAACAACGCTGGATTTATAATCAGTGATTCCGGCGTGGAAAGACTAGTTACAGTATGTGATTGGGGATTGGGGCTGATTTATGACGTATGAAAATGAACAGTGGTTGATATTGGGAATAACAAAACAATGGGTCGTTAGAGCTGCGATGTGTTGCACGAAATTGATGGATATTAGGATGTAATCAGGGATTTGGTTACATAAGTCATTCGTAGAGTTATTGAAACTGTTTAATACAGGACTTTATTCTCAATTCTGAAAAATTAACTTTGCTGACATAATTTCTAATTTGTAGACCTTACCTAATCCCAATCGGTAACTGTAATTAACTGAAAAGAAAATTTATATTATTTTCACCATACTTCACGAAAGTTATGTTACAATTTTGTTTTAAATGTTCGTAATAGGGACCAGTCTCCTCTGCAATATTTTGGATAGGCAGTCGTTCTTTCTTTCAACTGTCCTTTAATTGTTTCTGGTATGATAGTTTTTTTTTGCTATGGAAAATCCGGGAACTGATTATTAAATCTGGACCTGCAACTTCCCCTTAAAGATATTTCTCTTATATTTTATGATGTTCCTTTTACTTCTATAGAAAGTAACACCACTCGAACGCGCGAGAAATATATCTTGTAATCCTCATATCATTTTATTCAGAAAATATGTATCATATTTCTGGGAAACGACTGATCTACTTTCCGTTGATCTTATTTATTCAACACTTTAATCTTATTACTGTTTCGTGAACTGGCTAGTTTTTCGCTTGAAAATCATATCGAAGTTGCAGATTATATCTACACGTGTAATACTGACGAAACGCCATTTCATATATATTTTAATCCTACAAGCGTGTAAATTGCTCTATTCGAGAGTGGAGAAAAATGGAGCCTGGTTCAATTAAGCCTTGATTGTTTCAAATTATGACTATTTTTA
>NC_051390.1:40985029-40990029 GCF_015228065.2 Penaeus monodon | reverse complement strand
ATGATTAGTGATAACAAATGATAACGACAATGCTCATGATAGCCACATTATACTTGTTTCGTCCCTCCGTTCTCAAGTTATACTTAGATTTTACGCCTGGAATCATATACCATGGAGTGCGAACTTGCTATCAATTCATTTTAATGTAAAGGGAGGTAACAACGCAACAGTCTGGGGGGGGAGGTTGAGTAGAAAGAGAATAGAAAGGTAAGAGGCGGTAGGGAAAGGAGAGGGGAAAGGGAGAAGAAGAGGGAAAGGAGGGGCCAGAGGGAGGAAAGGGGGGGGAGAGGGAGAAAGGAAGGTGAAGAGTACTGAAAGGGAGATGGGAAAGGAGAAAAACGAGGGAATACGAAGGGCAATAATACTACTAATAATATCAATAATAATATGCATAATAATAATGATGACAATAATGATAAAAGTAATAATTTGATCAAAAATGTTATGTACTTAGTGAAAGAGATATACTGATTAAAATAAAAGAGAAAGGGGTAATCATTAATATTATTATGATATAATCGTATAAATTCAGACAGTAATACTAATTGGCCTATTTAGATAATGTCAAGAATAGAGAACAGAAATGTAGAAACACAAAGTGAAATATTAGAAACGCAGATAAAATAGAATCTATGTAACAACAATACTGGCATAATAGGTCAAATAATAAGTGATAATGGTAATAACTGAATGTAATAGAATAATTAAGAAGATGCTAATGGATAATGATAATAATAATTAATAATAATAATGATAATAATAAAGTAATAATAATAATAGTAATAATGTAATCTAATAATAATAATATTAAAAACAATATAATAATAATGGATAATATAATAAGTAATAGAATAAAAAATAATAAACACTAATAAATTAAAAAAAATTTGGATTGGGAATCGATAATAAATTAATAATAATAATGGTGAGAATAATAATAATAACAATAATAATAATAAAATAATAATAAAATAAAATATCTAATAATCTAAATAATAATAATAATAATGATAAAATAATAATAAATAATGATATAGAAATACTGGTAGAAACAATGAAACAGTGATAATCATAACTAACGGAAAAATAGTGACAATGATAAATGAGAAATAATAATGAGATATAATAATGAATACGATAGTATAAATGTGATTGAGCAAAGTAAGATGAAAATAATAATGAGATGATCAATTAAATTAATAGTAATACTAAAATAATAATAATAATAATGATGATCGAATAATACGTAATACATGATACCCAAAAAGAAAGGATAAAACATGTAATAATAATTTTAATAATAATAATAATAATATATAAGGAGATAATAATATAATGATAATAATAATAATAATAATAATAGATAATAATAAATAATAATAATACTAATTAATAATTTTATGTATTATGTATTCATTAGTATTATTATACATTATTATTTAGTATGATTATTATGTCATTATGATATTACATGTAAGTATAATTATCAATTATTTTTATTTGTTATTATGATTATTAATTATTGTTTATTATTATTATTATAGATTTTTTTTGTATTGTTATGTATTATTATAGTAAAAAAGAGATAGTAAATAATGATTGATGATGATGATGATGATGAATGATGTGATGATTGATGATGATAGATGCTGATAGATGATGGATGATGATGATCATGGATGATGATGATTGATGATTATTGATGATGATGATGATAATGATAATAATATCAATAAATGATAGTAATAATAATAGTAACAATGATTATAATAATAATGGTAAAAATCAAAACAATGATAATAATAATGATTATAATATCAAAAATGATAATGATACTAATAATAAAAATATCAGTAATATAATACTGAGGATGCAGATAGAAATGAAAATGAAATGAAATTACTGAGTCAAAGTCTCGTATTAATTATAATGATGTAGTCGATATAATAATGTTAACAATACGAATGCTATCACAGAAATATTATTCTCAATGACTTACAACAGTAACCACAACAATAATGATACTGATATACAATCGCCCCTTAATTCAAGTTATATAATATGTTACATTCAAATGATTACATGTGCTGGATCGCTCATAGTATGCTGCTTCTGTTTAACGAGCGCAGTCTAGTTTGCAAAACTTGATGTATAGCTATGGAAATGAAAGCAGGTTAGTTAATTACGCACATTACCACGCACACAGAGGGGAGTGCACATGACGACATGTACTCACACGTGAAATCGTAATTAGAGGTAACAAACATAAACGTTTATGTATATTACATTTGAAAGGTAAAAGCTCTGATTACAGAAAGAAATTATCATGTTTAATGAGGGGATGATTACCTTGACACAAAAGGATCTCTCCTTTTATAATCATTATTATTTTTTTAGTGGCTAGGGGATTCTGCAAATCATTTCAGAAATCTATTGAAAGTTTTTTTTCAATGCTCTTTGTGTACAAAAAGTAATGGAAGTAAGATTAAATATACTCTATACTCATATACTCTAATATTAATAATGATAACAACCAAATGTATGACAAAAGATTAGAGCAATATGGATACTAATTGTAAAATAAGATGATATAATATTGATAATAATGTTGGTTATGATAATTATGATGGTAATCAAAGTGGCAAAACTAATAATGATAGTAGTAGTAATAATAATGTTTATCAAAAAGAGAATGACGAAAATTATAGTAGAAATAATGATAATAAAAACAATGATAATAGCATACATAATAATAACAACAATAATAATAATAAATAATGAATAAGAAGTAAGTAAGAATATATAATTAATATAATAATAATAATGAATAATAAATAAGAATAAGAAAATAATAAAAGATAGAATAATGTAAGATTAAGAGAGTGAATGAATAATAATAAGAAGAAGACAGTAATAACTAAGAATAATAATTAATAAGAAGAAGTAATAATAAATAAAATAATAATCAATAATGATAAGAATAAATAAAAATAATAATAATAGTCAATGATAGAATCTAATAGTAATTAATAGTAAATAATCATCAATATTATTCTATCATAATAATTATTATTATGAATTATAATTATGATAATAATAATAGCAAGGACAATGATAATAGGACTACAACTACTAATAATGATAATAATAATAATAATGATAAGAGCAGCAATGAAAAAAGAAAAAGAAAAAAAATAGCAATAACAGTAACAATAATAATGACAACAACAACAACAACAACAACAACAGCAACGACAACAACAACAATAATAATGACAATAATAATAATAATAATAATAGTAATGATAATAATAATAATAATATAATAATAATAACAACAACAACAAACCAACAACAACAACAACAACAACAACAACAACAACAACAACAACAACAACAACAACAACAACAACAACAATAATAATAACAATCTTAATCATAATCATAATCATAATAATAATGGTTATGATAAAAATGATCGCAAAAATATCTCCTAATAATAAAGGCAGTAATAATGAATTTAATACTGATAATGATAATAATAATAATGTTAATGATAATAATAATAATGTTAATGAAAATAATATTAGTAATAAGAATAATAATGTACTAGTAGTTGTAGTAGTAACAGTAAGAATAAAGACAATGATAAAAAACAACAATGATAATCATAAGTATAATAAAAATAATAAAGATGATAACAGTAATAACAATAATGACCATGGTAATAACATAGCAATACCGGTTAAAATAATGATAATAATAATTCTTATCAAAACAATAATAATGATGATGATGATGATGATACTAACAGTTAATCAATGTACCTGCCGTAAAGAGGACCATAGCCTCATCCACTCTTCGTTTCCAGCTACGAGGGTCCCTCATAGCAAGCCGCCATGATAATGCATAGAATAATGGTAACCGTAAGGATACTGATGATTGGAATGGTGCTAGTATTGATACTGATGATGATGTGGATAAATATAAGGACAGTGATGATTTGCAACATAGAAAGACAAGGAATCTCTATTGCAAAACGAAGTGAAGCTCGCCATTAAAATAATTTTCTCAGTTCTGTGGCAGCGAAGCGAACGGGCCAGCGAGATGCGCGAGGGAGAATCGAGGCGAGCGAGATAGGGTTATTCGCAATCCCATTGCGCTGGCATGCGTCATGGTAGTTAAATATCCTAATATTGTCAGATATTGGGGAAAAGGAAAAACAAGGTATACTACCCACAACTTAACAGGAAAATTACGAATTATGGAACCTATCAATTGGAGGTGTGATAATGATAATAGAGTTTGTGAATTGATAATTATAATTGATGAGCAGGGTGATGAAGATAAAATAAAATAAATAGATATAAGGATAATAATAATAATAATAATAATAATAATAATAATAAAATAAGAATAATAATAATAATAATAATAATTAATAATACTAAAATAATAATGATAATAATAATAATAATAACAATTAATGATCATTAATAATCAAAATAACACAACAACACAACAGCAAACAACAACAACACAACAACAAAACAACACAACAACAACAACAGCAACAATAATAATTACAAAATAGTAACATTAAAGAAACAAAAGAAGTTAAAGCCACACGAAGAAAATTAGTACACAGCGTGCATATTATACATCATAATCTTCATTCATCATCATATCATCAGCCATGAGTCAATCCACTGCAGAGTGGCCTCTCCATTATTTCCAAACTTGCCTTAGGCCGCTTGGGTTGTTTGTTTTCCAGGTTCGGCCCCAAATCGTTATTTCGTCATAGCATCTGTTGTCCGGTCCAGAGGGATATGACATTGTATATATATAATATATATAATATATATAGATTATATATACTATTATATATATATATATATATTATATATATATTTATGTAATATATATATAGGCTATATGAAATATATAATAATAATATAATAGATATAGATATTTTTGTTTTGAAACAATTATATATATAT
>NC_051390.1:40965977-40967429 GCF_015228065.2 Penaeus monodon | reverse complement strand
ATTGCGTTTTTAAAAGCGATTTTCTTTTTAAATGAAGTGGCGGTCAAGGCGAAATAATATGAGAACGTACTATTTTGGCGCAGTCCCCCTCTCCCCCCTTTTTTTACGATAATTCGTCTAGAGAGATTCCCATCTTACGCTCTACTGGCCCTGTTGTATGTTGGGGAGGATGGATCGCTCTCTCGCGTTTTATGGGTACGTTATGTTCAACTGTGTGTTAAGAAGCGTTTGTTTTTTTCAGCATTTTCCGAGTAGGGGAAAGATATTATCGCATATCATATACCTATAACTCTCTGTCTGTCTATATATCTATCTATATTTACGCTATATATATATACATATATATATATATATATTATATATATATATATATATATATAATATTAATATATATATATATATATATATATATGTTATTTATTTTTATATATAAAAAAAATATAAAATATTTGTTATATTATATATATATATATATATTAATAACTATCTATGGCATATTCATACCAAAAATACAACATACATCATAATACATACATTATATGTGTATGTATATATATATATATATATATATTATATATATATATTATATATATAATATATGTATATTATAATATTATTATATATATATATTATTATTTATATAATATAATAATTATAATGTGTGTGTGTGAAATTAAAAAATATATTATATTTATATATTATTATATGATATATATATAATATATATATTTTTAACAATATATTATATATATATATAATATTATACTATTATTTTATTTTTTTAATTTATTATATATATATTTACTTTTTTTGTTATATTTATATTTTAAATTTATATATTTAATTTATTTATATTATTTATATGTTGAAATTATTAAAATTAATATATTATAATTTATTATATATATATATCTACTGTATGTGTGTGTGTGTGTTGTGTGTAAAAAGTGTTAGTGTGTTCGGTGTGTGTGTGTGTGGTGTGTTTGTGTGTGTGGTGTTTTTGTGTGTGTGTGTGTGTGTGTTCGCGCCCACACACACCATCTAATGGAAGGTTTTAATAAGTTTTAAAAAAAATAATATTAAAAGAGATAAATAACGTTTCTCTGCATTCAACACGGGTCTCTCGATTGGTATACACACAACGTTTTCCACTGGAAACATCAGGAGTTTATTTACCATTTACAAGTTCAGAGGGAGAAGGGTCCCTGAACAGCACAGGTGAACGACCGCCAGACAGCAGTTCATCACACGGGGAAGGGGGGGTCCCTGTTTTGGGGTAAATTTCCGTCCGAATTTATTTTGTTTATTTCAAATGGTAAAAAGGAAAAATTCGTGCCGACAACTCCGCGAGGGTCAATTACTCCGCCCAAAGATGAGGGTAATTTTCAACTGGAGAAAACAACGAAAAAACAGGAAGTTGACTGCAAAACTTTTAAATTCTTTGAGTTTTTT
>NC_051390.1:40907078-40912078 GCF_015228065.2 Penaeus monodon | reverse complement strand
ACACAGAAAAAAAAAAAAAAAAAAAATGTTATAATATTTATTAATATATATATATATATAAATATATATTTTAAAATAATATATATATATACATCACATTTTTTGGGAAATCGAACTGATACCCTGAACTCCCTTGGGCAAGGAATTTACCCTATTGGGGCCTACCTAGCCAATGGGTGGCCAAGCCAGCCCCAGTCAGCTGGTCCCAAGCCCGGGGAAAATAGAGAAATGATTACCGAAAGGCAACACCGCACTCTCCTGGAAAAGGAACGGGGGGCCCCACCAGTACTCCTCCAAGATCATCACAAAATGAAAACTACAATTGTATCATGCTGTGAACAGGGGGTTCAAAATGAAACCCACCGTAAAAAAAAACAAAAACAAAACAAAAAAAAAAAAAAAAAAAAAAAAAAAAAAAAAAAAAAAAAATATATATATTTATTAAAATATATTATATATATAAAATTTTAATAAATTTTTAATATATATAATATAGTATATATTATTTATATATATATATTATATATATTTATTTAATATATATATATATATACGATGTGTGTGTGAGTCTGTGTGTATTATTTATATATAACGTATGAATATGGGATTATAATTCACACCCCGTACTACATATATACACCTATCACATTATATACACCAATATACTAGCTCCCAAACAAACCCCCACCCAAAAACCTAAAAACTACACACACACACCACACACACACACACACACACCCACAACCACAACACACAATATATATAAAATTATATATTATTTATATTATATATATATATTATATTATTTTATAATTTTTATATATATATATATATAATATAATTTAATATATTTATTCCTATAAAAAATAGAGTGCAGTAAGGAAGTTGCCCAGAGATATTTTTGTAGGTTTTAGTATTTGAATTCTTTCCCAAAAAAGGGAGAAAAAAGAAAAATTCTCCTTTTTAAAAAGCCGAGCGTTTCTCGCCCTATCAAGAAAAAAAAATCTAATAAAACATTTTAAACCCCCCCTTAAATTTGTTGGGCATTTCGGTATTTTCCATAATAAGCTACCTTTTTTGGTAGGTTGCCCCCCCCCTATTTTTGTTGCCCCCATCGTGAAAAAAAAGCCTTTTAATCTACGCCGATCCATTTTAAAATTCCATCGGCTCTTTAAAAGCATTTTATGTATACTAAAAAAATGTATATATAATGTTAATATGTTTTATATACATAATATTTTATATTATAATATATATATATTTTATTATTATATATCATTAATATTTTTTTTTTCAACCGCCTTTATTCCATTGGGCCTCTCTCAATTCATTTTTGAGAAATTTGGCAGTCTCACCCTTTCCTGTTCATCCCTTTTTAAATAAACCCGGGTTCGGGGTTTAACATTTTGGCCAGGGCGGCAAATTTCCCCAATTCACACACACACACCACATATTACCCAAGTATTATATATTAATATATATATATTTATATTATATGTTATTTATATTATATTATTTTATTAAAAATACAAAAAACCCAAACACCATATGTGTGTTGTGTTTTTTGTGGCGTTCATATGTAATATTTAAAAAATTATATATTTTATATAATAAAATATTATATATTTATATATATATATTATATAATATTTTAAAATTTTAAATCCCACACACCATATGTGTGTGTGTGTTGTGTGTTTGTGTGCGTATACTATATATATTACATACATATATAATATATATATATATTATTTTATTTATATATATTATAATTTTATTTTTAATATTTAAATTTTTATATTATATATAAATATTAACCCCACCCACACACACTTGTTTGTGTGTGTGTGTTGTGTGTGGGGGCGTTATTTTTTTTTAAAATTTATTTTTATATATATATATTTATTTATATGTTTATATATCCGTATGCCCACATACACAACACACACCACCACACACACACCCCACACACACACCACACACACACCAACACCACACACCCACACCACACCCCCCACACCACCACACACACACCCACTATACAACCACCACACACACACATCATCAACTACTTTTAATTTTTAAAATTATTAATTTATATATAATATTTATATATTTGTA
Organism: Penaeus monodon; assembly: GCF_015228065.2. Classification (NCBI taxonomy): domain Eukaryota; kingdom Metazoa; phylum Arthropoda; class Malacostraca; order Decapoda; family Penaeidae; genus Penaeus; species Penaeus monodon. The sequence continues at coordinate 40,909,957 of NC_051390.1, read as the reverse complement.
AATTTTGTACCCCATATTTATATTTTTTTTTTTTTTTTAAAATTTCCCCATTTTTTTCCAACCCCAACCCCACCATACAACATATATTTTATTATATTTTAATATTTTTAAAATTTATTTATTATTATATTTATAATTTTATTAAAAAAAATGCCCACACCCCTAAAATTTTTAATTTATTATTTATATTTTAAATTTTTTTTTTTTTTTTTTTTTTTTTATTATGTGTGTGTTTGGTGTTGTGTGTGTGTGTGGTGTGTGTTGTGTGTTGTGTGTTTATGTTTGTGTTGTTTGAAAATTATGAAAATTTTCAATTCTATCTATCAATCTTCTATCTGTTTTCTGTTTTTCTTTTTATCTATTTTAAAACTAATCTATATCTATCTATCTATCTATCTATTTTCTACTATCTATTTTTCTATTATCTATCTTCTTCTACTTCTATCTTCTATCTATTATCTTCTATCTACTTTATATTTATTATATATCATTATTTAAAACGTCACCACACCACACACACAGTCTATAAGGTAGTGTTTTTGCGCGGCACACACCCACACCACACACCCCAACACACCACACACATGTATTAGAGGATATTAAATGTACTGCAACCACTCACACACACCACAACACACAGTATATAGAGAGAGGGGTTGTTACTGCACACCACTCACCCACACCCACACACACACACACACACACCACACACACAACACACACACAAAAACACCCCCACAACCACCACACACCACAACCACCACACCACCACCACCCACGCACACACACACACCACAACACATTACCACACACCACGCCCCACCGCACCAACATATACGCACACCACACACCACAACCCCCCACACACACCACCACACGCACGCACACCACCAAAATTATAATATAAATATATTATATTATATTATATATATTTTATATATATATATATTTATATATATATATTTTCTTTTTATTCAGACATATTCAACACACAACCCCACCACACACACCACCCACATATTATTTATGTTTTAAAATTATGATGATACTTTAAAAATCTTTCGAAAAGATTTGGGAGACGGAAAGGGGGACCCTGACTTTTCATCTGACATCAAAAATTACGGAAGGTTTTCTTCGATATGTTTTTCCTGTTTACAAAGACGGAATACCATTTCGGTTGTGTGATTTACGCTTTTGTGTTATTTTCTCTCTTTTTACATGCTTTATTTTTCATCTCCTTTATCTGGATCAATCAATATTACTGTATTTTATGTCTTAAGAAATGGAAGTAAAGACTTTCTATACATCAAGTGCACCTTCAAAAATACTGAAGGGACCTGTGCACTACACTGATGTAAAAATAAAGCAATAAAACAAAATGATTATGAAAACAAAAGTAAAACTTTATTCAGGTAAAATTTATTCATGGTATGTACACCAACCTTTAGTGCTTTTTGTATTTTAATGTTGTCCCTTCTTTTCAGGAACGATAAATCATCGCACTTGTACTTATTACGACTGCGGTAGCATACAACCCCCGCTTTCTGTTCGATGAAAAAAAACGTACAGAAAACATGTGACAGTGCATCCGGACGAGAGATTGCAGCTAAGATGAAAGTTTGCAGCATGGTCTCCAGGTAAATATTGCACTAACAAGACATAGGTAGTGCACCTACACCTACTGCATAGGTGGTAGTAATGACTAACCATATTTCTTTTTTCTCTATGACGTCTATGAATGTCTTTAATTCCTGCAAAATAGTTGTGGAATTATATCCAGTTTGTTTAGTATAGCCTATGCTTTATTTATGGTGTTAACCTTATGCAATGTACGTTCTCTTAAAATTTGAAGCAATTTGTTGAAAAAATTGTAAGAGGCACACCACCACACCACACAACACACCACACACACCACCACCACATATATGTTAAAATATAATATTTTGTATTATATTTTATATATATATATATATTTTTATATATATATATATAATATATATCAAAAACACACACACACCCACACACACACACACACACCACCACACACCCACCACCACACCATATATATTATATTATATATATATATTTTATTATATTATTTTTTTATATATATATATATATATATATTTATATATATATCATTAATAGCGAATTTTCATAATACTTATTCAATGACCCTCATATTCCCTGCTCAATATGTCTCGAATTAAGCAAAAAACAAACAAACAAACAAAAAAGTGCTCGCATTTTCCTTACATTGCTTCATGTTTTGGGCATTAAGTTCTTATTTTTTTTTGAACTATTTTTTTATAAATCTTTGCAACTGCCCACTCTTTGCAACAAGTTCTCTAACAAGAAATTCGGTGTGAATAACAACTCAGTAATTTCAGTTTATAGTGTTGAAAACGACTTTTTGAGAAATGAGAAGTCAAAGATTTATATTACTTTACCTTGACCCACCTTACATAAGTTGGCCTTTCATTCGCTCGAGGGCGAGGGTATCAGACACTTTTCATGTCTTCTAAATAAGGTCGCGAGTAAATTGCTCTTTTCGAACTCAACTTTGTGTTTCTAAGATGCTTTGCTGAGTAGGAAATTCACGCGAAATTCTTAGGAAGATGGGGAGAGGAGGCGCGATAAATGGGATGGAGAATAAACGTCTCTCTCGCGTCTGGGGCTTTGAGGCGGGCGGGGGCGCCCTCCTTCCTTCTCCCCCTCCCTTTCTTTTTTTGAGAAGGCCTAGTGGCGGGAGCCTTCTTACGTTCTTCAAGCTGGTTAGATATAGCTTTCTACTCTACCTATGTTGAAAAGAAGCATAAAAACTTGTAGGGATAAATAAACTTTCAGAATGCAAAGCAACATTTATTCACTTCTAAGTA
>NC_051390.1:40872078-40874578 GCF_015228065.2 Penaeus monodon | reverse complement strand
CTTCGATACTTTGAAGATTAAAAAAAAAATAGAAACGAATGCTAAATCATTTTCATATATCTCTACTCTTGTATCTAATGCAGCGTTATCATTTAACAGATTTCAACAGAGACTGTGATCGCGGGGAGTGGCCGAATCACCTTAAGGATGTTTGGGTGGATGCCCGCAAGTGGCCCAGGCTGATTTACCGGCAGCAGATAGGCCTATGTAGAAATCCTTGAGAAGGTTTCCCTCCCAATAGATAGGGCTATGGTGTTTCCTGAAATGGATCCTTTCTACTTATACAGGACAACAGCCCCATCCATACCTGCCGTATTTCGTGAGCACCCCGATATTGCGCTTTTGTCACATCCACCCAGATCTCCGGATCTCAACCCAGTTGAAAACATGTGGGCAACCATGTCAAAATACATGCATCAAGTCCCCACTCATAATTATTTCGCAGTCATGAATAATGACTTGCAAGCATGGGAACGTCTGTGATGTGAGGAAGGCGTGCGTTGACAGCCGAATTAGTGACGTCTATGTTTCAGTGCTTGAACTGTGTTTTGGTAGCAGGGGGTAGGAACACAAATTATTAAACTTGAATATATTGATAGTGCTTTATTTTCCTTGTTTTAATCTTAATTAAATATGTCAATAGTCGTTAGTAGCACCTTTCTGGCAATATCTCACACGTCTTCTCTCGTATTATGACGATTAACCCAACATTTAAAAATATATATGAAAGCTAATTGATTAGAGACAAAGTATTATACCATATTACAAACTACCTGCTAATTTACAGCCTCTTAATTCGTGATCTACCAAAAGTAGCTAGAAAATCTGGGGTACCATCAGTTTCCTAGCATTAATAACTATATTTCAAAAAGTTTCGTTGTATGTGGCAGAATTTTTAGTAAAAGCTTTCTGTGCTGCTGCACCTAGCATCACAACAGAAGAAATAAAAAAGAGAACTCAATGACTTACATTGAACTTTTGTCATCTCTAATTACCCGGGAAAATAATGAACACCAATACGCTGCTTGCTTGTTTTTATTTTAATCTTAGCACCTAGCTTACATGTTTACCACCTTTGCACCAGTCACGAAAGCTTAAAATATATACAGTGGTGAGATCCACGTAAAATAATACTAACCGTGACCTTACGTTGTGGGATATAAAGCAGCAGGTTCCGAGCGGTAAGGAGGAGATACCAGATTTGCCGGTACTCCCAAAGCACCCGGGGCTATCTACGCCTTCTAGTCAGGGTACTAGCTACTGTCTACAATGGATACCCGTGAGTGGCTGTATTGTACGGTTTATGACGTCACTACTTACGACATAACAAACTACTAGCATGACATCACTAGCAGATGCCATCCAGATATGTTGCTTAAACTGGTCTAATTACATTTATTTATATGTGACACTGTCCTCACACAAATTACTAGGTATGAGAGTGGAAATAAAGGTCTTTTAGCATGTACATAACTAAGCCCACGTAAGTTTGCGTGGTGCATTTCCACCACGAGGGATAATTCATGTTAATAAGAATACGTGATACATGAAAGGATAATAAAACTCATAGTTCTCGGTGCCCATTTTCCGTTGGGTTCGTTAAATCGGACTAGCGCCATGGACTCGTAATACCAAAGGGAGGGGGAGGGGGTACCGTGCTAGGACAAGGAGTTTGCGAATAGTACCTCTACACATTAGGCCGGGCCCTAAGTGCAAGGCCCGGGCGAAGCCAGAACTTCGCAAATCTCATAGCTAGTACCACTACAGCACCTCCGACGCTTAGACAGGCTTCCGAACTGGAGTCGCAACATAAGACTAATCCAAATAAGAGAAAAAATAAACGAATATAAGAAACTCTCTTGTATAGTATTTGTTGATTACGAAAATGCAGTTGACTCTGTACAAATACCAGCTATTCGAAGGCAAGGAGTAGAAGAAATGTGTTGTAAAATATTGAAAAATATATACGAAGATGAGACAGCCACAATCAATCTCCATACACAAACCGATAAAATACCAATTCAAAAAGGTGTTAGGCAGGGTGATACCATCTCACCTAAACTCATTACAGCTTGCCTTTGGGGATAATTTAAGAAGGTAGAGGGGAACGGAAAGGGACGAACATCTTAACAATTAAAATTTTTGCAAACGAGATTGTTCTTTTCAGCGAGTCAGCAAGTGAACTGCAGCCATTAATAAACGATCTTAACAGAGAAAGTCTGAAAACTGGACTTAAGATAAACAGGAAAAAGACTAAGGTTATGTTCACTAGTACAGTTCAATTCGAACAGATACATCGACAACCCAAAGCGCTAAAAGGTAGTGGACAAGTAATACAGGCAAACACATCCCAGGCAAACACATCCCGTGAAGAAAAAATACAGCGCCTTCGGTAGACGCAGTTGCATACTAAGAGGTTCCTTGCCATTATGTGTAACAAGAAAAGTATTTAACCGCCAAGTCATGACATGGATCAGAAACGGTCTGCGAATAAATTACT
>NC_051390.1:40854578-40862078 GCF_015228065.2 Penaeus monodon | reverse complement strand
ATATCAGGTATATCTGCCATTGTTCAGTGACTGTAGTGTGTTTCCATTCTTATGCATGTGTTTGTGTTATAATTGACATCAACTGTAAGAACTGCGGCTTTCCCCAATATTTGGAAGAGGAAGAAATACCAAATGGAAATAGAATTCTGTACTGCGGTTTATCGAATTTATTTGAAATTTAGAATTTTGCAACAGAATACAGCTATGCATATATGTACGGAAGAACTGTATACAGAGTAGCATATGGCCGGGCCATAAGTGAAAGGCCCGGGCGAAGCCAGAACTTCGCAAATCTCAAGCGAGTAGCATATATATTGTATGTTGAAGGCACTTCCTTTTCTTTATTTACATACGCTTTACCTCAAATATGTGATAGCTCTTATGAGTACAGCACGAATAACTATGGAATTGAAATCTGAAAGGAATTTTAAAATTAGGTTCACTGTGTACGTGTGTGTGTGGATGTGTGTGTGTGTGTGTGTATGTGTGTGTGTGCATGTGTTTGTGTGTGTGTGTGTATGTGTGTGTGTGTGTGTGTGTGTGTGTGTGTGTGTGTGTGTGTGTGTGTGTGTGTGTGTGTGTGTGTGTGTGTGTGTGTGTGTGTGTGTGTGTGTAAACACACACACACACACACACACACACACACACACACATATATATAATAAAATATATATATATATATTATTATATAGTATATATATATATAATATATATATATATATATATATGTGTGTGTGTGTGTGTGTGTGTGTGTGTGTGTGTGTGTGTGTAGCAGTAGAGGGCGCGAGTTCTTACACTGTGGTGAATATTCAAATTCCATTGTTGTAAAAATACAAAGAAATAAAATAAATAATGGAAAACAGAACCTAGGCCTGCAAAAACACAATCCGTGTGTATATATCAAAACTGAGTACAGCTAGGAAATGAAAATAAAAATTTATTTTTTGCTAGACATAAGGGAAAAAAATATAATAATGGAATAAATGTTTATGGTACAACACTGGGATTAATCTGACTCTCCCTTCCGGTGGTGTTTGTGGAACGGTGGTTGGAGGAATAGGGGGAGACACGACATCTGTAGAAGGGCCAGACCCTAGAGAGACGCACGGTATGTCTTGAAGAGGCAGTCGAAGGTAGCGGTCTATGAATGTGCGGGGAGGCGCCCGCTGACCTACCTCTCGAACTTGCGAAAGGTCAAGAGTTCTGAAGAATGCAAGGGTGGACACAATACCGCGGACTTAAAGGGTTCGGGGAGATGCTCCTGAGTCAGCTTCACGAATTACCTTACATGTCACCGTAGCCAAGGAGAGGAGAAACAAGGATGATTTAACCCAGACCACTTCCAGCTGCGGCCTCCAGGCAGGGACAGGCAGTGACCAGGTATGCACAGAGAGTGCTTACAGAACAGATGATGTGACTCATCGATACACCATGCTGGCATCGCCACAGCTCTCAAACGAAACAGGGAACAAGGCACGCTGAAAAAAAGTTTCTTGCATTCATCATCATCATCAAGGGGCTAACGCCGATGGGGGCGCATGGCCGCATCCACCCTTCGCTTCCAGCCACGAGGATCTCTCGAGGCGAGTCTCCAGGCAGGCACACGGCCCATCTCTAATTCCTCGCGATAGGTCTCGTCGAGCTGCCCAAGCCATGATCTCCTAGGTCGTCCCACAGGTCTCCTCCACCAAGGGTTGTCTCGCAGGGAGACAACCTGATGGGCAGGGTCGTCCATAGGGAAGCGAGCTAGGTGGCCATATAGCCTGAGTTGGCGATCCCGGATTATGCAAGTAACAGGTCCCATGCCAGTCTCACGGTGTAACCGCCGGTTGGACACATGGTCCTGCCAACTGTACCCCATGATCCGGCGAAGGGACTTGTTACAAAAGGCATCAAGGCGAGACTCCAAGACAATGGATAACATCCAGGTTTCGCTTCCATAGAGCAAAACTGGCAGTATCAAGGCCTTGAAGACACGCAGCTTGGTTCCTTCTGCATAGGTACCGACATCTCCAAACGCTCTTGTTGATCGAGTTCATGGCTCCTGTTGCCAGACCAATCCGTCTACTGACTTCCTGGTCTGACAACCCAGAGATATGGACTACGCTACCAAGGTATGTAAAACTTACTGTGACTTCAACGTCCTCGCTGCAAGCACGGATCGACTGAACGGGTTCCCCTAACAGGCCCCCAAAGTCCTGAATCTTGGTCTTGGTCCAGGAGACCTCTAGGCCTAGGGGCTTCGCCTCATTGCTAAATGCATCAAGAGCCGCCACAAGTGACTCCAAGGACTCAGATAGGATGGCAACATCGTCGGCAAAGTCAAGGTCTGAGACCTTAATATTGCCTAGTGTTGCTCCACACTGACTTTGGCTAGTAGCTCTGCCCATTATCCAGTCCATACAAGTGTTGAAAAGTGTTGGTGCAAGGACACAGCCCTGCCTCACCCCTGAATTAACAGGGAAGAAGTTCGACATACCCCCACCACACTTTACAGCACTTTCAGTACCAGTATAGAGGCTTGCTATCAGGCCAATAATCTTTGTCAGAATTCCCCTGAGCCTCAGGATCTCCCATAGCGATTCCCGATGCACCGAGTCAAACGCCTTCTTGAGGTCGATGTAGGCTGCGAGCAACCCACGACCAAACTCACGACGGCGTTCCACAATTACTCGAAGCACTAGTATACGGTCTATTGTGGACTTGCCAGGAGTAAATCCAGACTGCTCCGGTCTCTGATGCCTCAGTAGGTGGTTGCGGATCCGTTTCAGAAGAATGTGGGAGAGAACCTTGTCTGGTATGCTGAGCAGTGTAATGCCACGGTAGTTGCTACAATCCCAACGATCCCCTTTCCCCTTCCAGAGAGGGATGACCACGCCCCTTCAGCAGGTCAGGGGGAATGGTACCAGACTGCCAAATGGCAGTCAGGACTGTATGCAGGCCCCGAGCCATAAGTTCACCCTCAGCCTTTAGCAGTTCAGCATGGATATCACATATGCCTGCAGCTTTCCCACTCTTCAGCTTGAAAATCGCCAGCCTAACCTCTGTTAGGGTAGGAGGTTCTTGCATTGCTGACATATAATTACCATGGACACCAGATGCAATTATGCTGTAGCGACCATGACGGAGGAATGGGACGTGTGGGGAAGGGGGGTCGACAAAGGAAGACTGAAGATCTCATGAGCTCCAGTTCGCGAGGGTCTGGGTTGACTCCAAACGCAAAGTTTACGGGGTCCGCAATGGGAACCAAGCGCAAGGAAATTGTGGCGTATGCTCTGTTCTGGTGAGGAAAGAGCCACGCCACAAACTGGAGAGGAGTTGACTGGGTAATGATTATTGTCTTGTCCTTCAGGAATGATTGTAACCTTCCAAGAGGACTGATATTGGCGAATAGTCGATGCTCTATGTCTGGCGAGGATGTCGTCGAATGGGGAGTCAGGAAGTAGGCGCTGTATCGCTAAAGCGAGAAATTCTATGCTGAAGACTCAATGATCTTCACCACCTGTGAAGTGTTCGATGCCAAGGCTGGGCTTCCCATCTAATAGCTGCACTATCCTCAGCTTGATCGCTGTTAGTAGAAGTAGGGAAAAGGTAGATGTGACGCCATTGACTCCAATTCTCTGCAAATACGTCGAGGCCTTCCTCCCGAGTCTGAACGAGGTAGAGGGTGACCTGATCATTCTATCACTGATGAGGACGCTTGGCGAGACAAGGTGTCTGCCCACTTGCTCGAGCCATGTGTGCTGCTGACGACTTGGTATACAACAGTATTCGAAATGACGGAATTGATGGAGGTCTCCCAATGGAGGTTGATGAAGACTGATCATAACTCCTTTACATTGATATGTCAACGACGTGCCATCGGACCCCAACGACCGAAACCTTGATGGCCTAAGGAGGATTGGTAACCTTCATCTGAAGTGTCCCTGGTATGTGTGAGGGAATGAGGAGGAGTCCATGGAGTGGAGGAATTGAGTGAGTGTGTTGTGTCCGGTGGAGGCAAACACTTTGAGACAAAAATAAGAGAACTTTCGCTGCATAGTTGAGTGAGCCTACGAAGCTCCCCTACTATCTCTGGGTCATGGAAAGGTCGAAGAACGCCCTGAAGACCTTCCTCCTCATCGGCGACGGTTTTCCAATGCGAGAGCTACTGATTCCTCCTGAGTATTTCACTGGAGTTCTAGCCATATTAGATTGGGGTATAGATAGAGAGAAAAGATTTCCTTAAATTGAAAAGGAACCCCACTGATCGGCCAATGGCGAGTGTAGAAATTACCATATGGTTACAATCTTTAATAAGGTCGTCAACCAGTTGTCCACGTATATCAGCGCCTGGACAATCTCTCTGGATAGGCATGTCCCCACCCGCTGAGATCCAGTAAAAAGCGCGATTCTGTAGAGTCCGGTTTTTGGGACCTTGAACAAACGATTCATGTACACCTTGCCCTGTGCCTCCTCTAAGACATTCTGATGAAATAGCTCTCGCACTCGAACTGTCAGGGAATGAGAAGGGGAAGGTCTGCCATGAGGACGGTGAAGGGGAGGAGCCATAACACCCATCTATAGTCATTGCAGCCCAGCCACGAGGCCACGGTGCTGACCACCCTTATAGTTGGGATAGTAATTTTCTGGGAAATCCCACTTTTTCCACCGTGGCTAGGGAATTAGCAGGCTGAGTTTGTAGATGTGGGGACTGGACATTTACGAGCAGGGGAAACATTGGCTGTCGAAGGTCAAGTAAGGTGAGAGGGAATTTTGCGTCTGTGACCGCCTTGGCTGATCTCTCTGGCGTGGCCAGGAATGAATGGCACATAAATTGGGGTAGTAGATAGACCAGTAGAGGGCATGGTACTCTATATACAATTACACAAACTAACGTATCAGATCCACAGAGTAGGAGTGGAAAAGATCTGTCTTCAGGAAAAAGGCAGCATAGATTATCCCAAGCGTCATTCTGTAGAGTTAGCCGATGCACGCTAGCTTCCATCAAGGAAGCTTCAAATGGAGATACCAGAGCTGCTAAACCGCATAAGTCATCCGCTGCTAGGCAAAGTGGTGGGATATTCTGAAGATTTCATTGACAGAGCAGATGATATAAAGGCATTAAAATAAGAAGCTATTTTCAGAGCTCGTAGAGCTGTGGAGTCCGCCCCAATGGAAGAGGAGGGTGGACGAAGGGGTGTGGAAAGTAGTCCTTGGTGGCCTTTGGTGGAGAAAGGAAACGTGTAAACATATGCCTGTGTGTGTGTGTGTGTGTGTGTGTGTGTGTGTGTGTGTGTGTGTGTGTGTGTGTGTGTGTGTGTGTGTGTGCATGCGCGCGCTTCTTCTAATGCAGCTTCTTCCACTAGGGGTTGCCGCAGCGTGTTATCCTTCGTCTGTACTTCATCCAGTTCCACCAATTACCCGTATGTCTTCCCTGGGCGCATCCAGAGCCTCCTCTTCGGCTTTCCCATCTTCCTCTTGCCTGGAATCCTGATCCTTCCCCTGATACACTCCCGCATCTCTCATCTGCACTTGCTTAACCATCGATCCTGCTGACTTTCTACCCTCTACCCTCCATTGTTTACCACCCTCTCTTCCTCTACTCTCACTACAATTCACATTGTTATCTGCGAGCATCATATTCAAAGGACACTCCTGTCTCTCACTCCAGATTTCTAACAGTGCCATAAATTTCTGGGCACTCTGTCTCAAACATTTTTTAAGTCTATGAACAAGCAGTGCAATCCCTTACAACTGTACTTCAAAACCACTCTTAAAGCAAATATTGCATCTGTAGTGCTCTTGCCTGGTATGAAACAAACATCGTGGCTCACAGATCACCTCTCCGCTCATCCTGTTTTCTTCAAGTCTTTCCCATAACTTTGTGCCGTGCCTGATCAACTTTATGCTTCTGCAGGCGTTGCAGTTATGACCATCATCCTTAAAGATCGATGCCACTGCACTGCCTCTCCACTCCGAGGTTTTATTAAACAATCTAGTTATAAACTCCCCTACCATTCTACGAAATATCTGCACAGCTTTGGAGCAGCTGTCTTATCACTTTTCATCCGTTTCACTGCTGTCCTCATTTCCATTGCACTTCTTGATTCACCCTCTCCAAGCCGTCCAATTTTCCTAATCTCATCCCTTCCTTTATCAGTATCTCAAAGTACTCCATCCACCTTAACCCACACTCTCCTCGCTTGTCAATGCATTTCCATGTACATCTTTTATCACTCGAACTTGTTTTCTGTTCTCTTTATTCTCCCTATAATTTTATATAACGTAAATGTAACTAAAAATCATTCTCGGTGTTTCTGAACTCTGTTGGAAATGCCTTGCAAAATATCTTGAAAAATATAGGGTACGAATTAACCACATGCAAGCTTAATAACAAAGACAAAAGGGATAGCAAGTTTGTATGCAATATTATAATGAATAAAGTAATAAAAAGGATGGGGAAACCATGTCATGTAAGAAGTACTAAAGACACAATAGCATTAAGATCCAAGCACATGTGTACCTTTCATATTCTTTTTCTTTTATTTTATTTTATTAATTAATTAGTTTATTTATTTATTTATTTATTTATTATTTATTTATTTAGATTTTGAATGTTTATTCATTTATCAATTATCACAGCTATTATCATTATTACTATTGTATATGCATTTGCGCGCGTGTGTGTGTGTGTGTATGTGTGTGTGTGTGTGTGTGGGCACGCAAATTTTTTGTTTTGTCTTTACTATAGGTCTGCTTAAACCTGCATAAAGTGCGAAAGATAAACAGTCCACTGTGTGGATTCTTAATACTTTGCTATTTTTTTTTTTTAATCTGGTATATTGTTTCGAAATAACTTGCATACAGGTTTACACAGTGTAACTAGTTCCCAACCCTGCCTTACAGTAGATACATTCTGCATCTTCCATTATGGTCATTCAAAGAGTTTTTACGCCTATTCTTTCTGTAACCTCACGTTTTGCTTTGACTGGTTTCAACAAAGAGAATTCTAAGCTTCTTTCAAAGAGATTTGTAGTGGACTCTTGATTTCATAATTTGCTTCCATTTTTTATATATGCTTTGTTTGATGAATACAGGTTTTCCTAGTTATACTTTGACGAAAACTGGGATTTGAACTTCTCTACATATAAGATTAACAAAAGTAAAGGTCAAAGACGTGCGGTGTGTGGGGATTATGTAAAGGCCTGTAGACGGTTACACATATTCAGTTAATGAATTCAGTCTCCAAATTTGTTAGTTTTACAATGCTAGTTTTACTACTACTACTACTCCAATTATTTATGGCACTAAAAGTAGTATATTACTATTACTAGTGCTTGTTTATTAACTCTAATACCAGGCGCTTTGAGAGCTTATTGGTCAATATACCTCTGAGGAGCATCGTAAATAGGCGTTTCTTGTTCTTATTGATATATATCATTGTTTATAAGTACCTTAACATGAGAGTATATGAAGTGCAGATTAATTTCCGTAGGTTGAGAGGTAAAGTTTACCATA
>NC_051390.1:40842078-40849578 GCF_015228065.2 Penaeus monodon | reverse complement strand
TTCAATGATATGCTGGCAATTAAACCTCCAACATTACAGTTCCTTAAAAATTTCTAGAGCACCTCTCTAATTGCTTCAGAATTATATTAAAAAGGGAGGGAAAAACAGAATGCAACCTTTGTCTACTCCTTGGTGACTTCGAACTTTCTTTAACCCATAAGGGGTTTCTTACAGTTGCCGTTTTTGGTCATTCATGGCTTTTATAGTGGTGATGTTTTTGGAAATTTATATCGTTCATTTTATTCCATGGGAATTCGTGATCAACAGATAAAAGTTTTCGAGAATCGATGAAACACAGGTTGGGTTTTTTCTGTGCTCTCTTTTTTTCTTATGATAAATTTTCGATATAGAATCTTTTTTCTGGTCCCTTTTCCCAAAGGGCGAAACCTGCTTGTTCGTCTGAAATTTTTCTTTTTAAATTTAATTTCCCTTCTTTCAGCAAAATTTTCAACAAAATTTTGCTGCTGTGTTATTAATCAATTGTCCTGTTTTGTTGCATTGGATGGCCCCTTTTTTTAGGTATGGAGTAAAGAGATTTTACCCAGACTGATTTCCCCATTCTTTATAAAATTTTTCGCACAAATTTTGTAAAAGTATTAACACTTTGCCAGCATTCTTGATTATTTCTGCTTTTATTTATTATTCCGGGCTTTTGTTATTCTTTAATCTTTTATGGCTTTTTAAAATTTCGTCACGGGGGCGGGGGTTCATCTTCGCTGTCTTGAGTCAATTAATGTTGTTTAGATTTTATATTTTCGTATGGTTTGGAACAATTTTGATTCCATCTATTTTTTCTTTTTTTCCATCACATAAAACAAGCCAACTTCATTTTTGATATTTCCCATCGTGTAATGTTTGGTACTCCTTGGAGAGTTCTTAGTTGTTTTTTGATGAATATTTTTTTTAATTGCTGGCAATTTTCTTTTGATATTTTTTTATTCGTCGCAAATCTTTGAATTTTTTATTTTTTTTATTGTAAATTACTTTTCACAATGGTTTATTAAACCCTTTTATTTGGGCATCTTCTTTTTAAAATTCATTTGGTTTTTCGATATCCGGGGAAATTTTTCTTTTTTTTTTTGGCGATTTTTTTAAGCAGCGTCAGCAGGGTTCTTTTCCTTTTCCCACCTCATTTGGGGTTTTTTTCATCTTCAATTATTGAGTCTTCAAATTTTCACTTAATTTTGTAATTGTTACAAAAGTTTTTTATCGAGCTTTAGAGGTGTGTTGGAGTCCCTTTTTTGGTCTTTTTGAAAGTCGATAGTTAGAGTTGGTGGTCACTGTTGCAGTCGGTACAGGTCTTTCTTTGGGTTTTTTTTACAAATTTTCCATTTTGGTTTAACACAAGTATCAATTTGGTTTCGTGTTCTTTTTTCTGGTGAAAAACCCCGTGTAAAGGTCTGGGTGGTGTTGGAACAAGTGTTTTCATAACTAGATTATTACTACAGAATCAAAAAAAAATCTTCACCTGTTTCTTTTTATCTCCAATCCGAATTTTTTACAGGGTATTTTTTTGATAATTTTGCCTACTTTGGCGTTGAGGTCTCCTAGATTATTTTTTTTATTTTGGGGTTTTTTTTTTTTTTTTTTTTTTTTTTTTTTTTTTTCTTTCATCCTTAAATTGGTCTAATCTAATGTTATAAAAATTTTTTCTTCATTTTTCCCCCCAAACAACAAAAAACCAACCACACCCCAAAAACCCCACACAACACAAAACACAAAATATATATATTAATTAAAATATATATATATATATAATATATAAAATATGCAATTAGTCATTTGCAGTTTTTTCTGAGAATCATAGCAACTCCGTGACTATAAATTTTCCCTTTGTCTTGTTTTTTTTGTTTTGAAACTTCCATTACTTTCCAATTGGTTTTCCCGATTCCTGTATTTTAATGTTTTACTATCCATTTTGTTACAGACAGTATGAACTTACCCATCTCTTTCATTTTCCTTACGTTCCCCGTTTTCCCTTTTTTTGTGTTATTTAATTGGGCGTTTTTTCCGTCTTCTTTTTCTTCCAGAGCTAGTTAACATTTTAGCCCGGTTTCCCCCCTGAACAACGGCCATTGATAAACCCCGGACGGGGGATTTTTTGAATATAATTTTTGATTTAATCAGGTGTGAGGTTTTTCAGGAGAAAGAAAAGTTGATGGGAACCCCAAGTTTTTCCTTTCAACTCGCAGCTCCAATACTAGAGGAACTATCATGCCGTTTTTAAAAAGTTTCACGCAATACCCCAGACATAATGTTTTTTGAAACCCTAATCAGTAGAAGTTTTTTATCAGATATCCACTGCCCGCTGCCCACGCTTCACGCCCTGGATAGGGAGCTAAAAGGGAAACCCCCGGGTGCAGTTTATTTTCTTTCCCAGGAAATATTATATTATTAAAATTAAATATAATAAAATATTATAATATTTATATATAATATATATTAATATTATATTGTTGTGGTTGTTTGTGGTTGTTGTGTGTGGTGTGTGTGTGGTGGTGTGGGTGTGTGTGTTTGGTGTGTGTGTGTGCGCGGTGTGTGTATTTTTTTTATATAATTCTGTGTTGTGATTTGTGTGTGTGTTTATTTGATATATTTAGTATACACACAACACAACACACACACACACAACACCACACCAACACCCCAAAAGATTAAGCCACACACACACACATAAAAAGCACCCCCCACACACACAACACACACACACAACACAACACACCACACACCACCACAAACCATATATAATTTTTATAATATTAATATAAACCACCGCTCTAAAATTTCTGAAAAAATCATGGAAGCCCCTGATCGTAAAGGCCGCGGGGGCCCAATGTTGAGGTCGGACTCAAGACTTCACGACGGCAATCAAAATTTCGAGGGTTCGGTCCCCACCCCGCGTTGTTTCCCGGGGAAAGGAAATTTTCACCTTGATAGTCAGGTGGTCCCAAAGCCCGGAAAAATAAGAGAATGATTACCTAAAAAGGTACCCCCGGCACTCTCCGGGGAAAGGAACTGGGGCCCCTACCACTACTCATCCAAAGCATCAAAACATGAAAACTAAAATTAAAGTATCATGCTGTGACCACGGGGGCTCAGACAGAACCACCGTTAAAAGAAGAAGATTATATATAAAATATTTATTAAAATTTTAATATATAATATATATATATTATATAATATTAAATTATTTTGCATGTTTGTGTGTTGTGGGGGGTGTGTGCGTGTGTGCGTGTGTGAATCCATGTAAATATATGTATGTATAAATGTATATAAAAATATATATTTTTATTAAATAATTTATATATTATATATATATATATATATATATATATATTATATAACGAAAAGAAAAACGGGAAAAGGGGATGGAGAAGAAAAACAGATAAATATCGGATCTTTTGGGGGAAATTTTTTTTTTGTTCACCCCAGCGATTTTTGGGTTTTTAAAAGGTTTTTTGGTGTTGCAGATTTTTTTCTATTTAAAATTAACGGGTATTTTATTTTTTTTGGGAAAATTTCGAAAAAGGTAGAGGAAAATATCTATTTTTTTCTTTCTTGCGGAGGGGGAGGAAAGGGGGGTTACGTTGCAATATCAGGTGTGTAAACAGTTTTTGGAACTCTTAATGGTTAGGGGGAAAGTCAGTTGCAGGGGGTTTTTTGGAAAAAATTCGCTAAGGACCTTTAGGGAAAGATTTTCATGGGGATGAAAATTTTAGATGCGACAGGCTGGGGTTTTGGATTCCTTTTCAAGTCTAAAAATTTTAAAGAAAACGCAGGGTGACATTTATAGCTGCATTGTTGGTTTTATATCCCGTGAAAAAAGCTTCGCCAAGTTCAACAGAAAATAGTGAATGAGGGGAAAAGGTTTGGGAATCAAAAGAAAAAAATGTGCTTCTCCTTTCTTTTCCCTCTCTCTCTCCCCCTTCTCTCCCCCTCTCTTTTCCCTCTCCTCTCTCTCTCTCTCTCCTCCCCCCTTCTCTCTCCCCCTTCCCCCCCTCTTTTCGCTTTCTCATTTCAAAGGCGCAGAAAATGGGTGGGCAGTAAATTGGTGATTATGCCGAGCTGGATCGCTAATTATCGGGATTAGGTTTATATTTTGTAGTACTTAATATAAGATAGGTTAGGAACAGGGAAAAATTAACGTTAATTTTTCATATTCCAAAATTTTTTAAATTTATTGAATCATAGGGGAAAAAAAATAAGAAAGATATCTAGAAAGATAAAAAAAGGCAATAAGACAGTCCAAAAAAAAAAGCTCTATACAACATAAACTCTCTCCCTCCTCTCTCCCTAACACCCCCTCTCTTTTCTTCTCCCCCCCTGCAGACAGAGGCGGGCAATCACCACACACCAAAAACACACACACACACACACACACACACACCCACCCCCACCACCACACACACACACCACACACACACACACACACACAAAACACTACACACACATAAACACAAACACACCACACACATACACACACACATACACACCACACACACCACATATATATATATATAATAATATATATTATATATATATATATATATATATATATCAAAATACATATGTATATGTAAAAACATACATACATGCACACATACTATATATTATTATATATATATTTATATAATTATATTATATATATATATATAATATATATTTTTTTTTTTTTTTTTTTTTTTTTTTTTTTTTTTTTTTTTTACGGTGGTTCAGTTTGAGCCGCGGGGTCACACAGAACATAATTGTATTTTTATGTTTGATGTCTTGTACTGGTGGGGACCCAGTTCCTTTCCACGGAGAGTGCCGGGTTTTTACCTTTCGGGTAATCATTCTCTCTATTTTTTTCCGGGGGTTGGGACCAGCATGACTGGGCTGGCTTGGCCCCCCGTGGCTAGGTCGAGGGAAGTTCCCCGCCCAAAAGGGGAAAAACGCGCCGGCCGGGGACTCGAACTCTCGAACTCAGATTGCCGTCGTGCCCGTCTTGATCCGATGCTCTAACCACTCCGTCACCGCGGCCTTATATATATAATAAATAATATATTAATATATATATTAAAATATATATATAAAATATATATATATAACATTTACATATATTAAAAATATATTATATATATATTATAAAATAAATATATATATTAAAAATTATATATATTATATAAATATATATATATATATATATATTTTATATATATACACATTATAATTTTAATACACATCTGTTAAAAAGTATATACTTCAATTAAATAAATAAAAAATAAAAAGAATATATATATATATATTATATTTATTATAATATTATTAAAATAAATATATATATTATATATATTATGTTATTGTGTGTGTGTGTGTGTATATTTTTCACACACACACCAACACCAACACACACACACACACAACACACACACACACACACACACACCCACAACACAGTGTGTTGTGTGTTGTGTGGGTGTGTGTGTGGTGTGTGTGCGTGTGTATTGTGTGTGTTGGTGTGGTGTGGTGTATGTATGTGTATTGTATATATCAAAAATATATTATTATATATATATATTATATATAATATACATTATATATTAATATATATATATTATATAATTATATATAATATATATTAAAATATAACCCAAACTTGATAGCATGGGTGTATACATCTAATATTACAAAAGTTATATATATATCATATATATATATATATATATATTATAATTAATAATATATATATATATATATATATACATAGATGTAAAAGATAGATAATAATAGATAGATTTTTGTTTTTAACATGTTTTTTATATATATATATATATAATATTATATAATTATATTTAAAATAATTTTATATATATCATTATATAAAAAAAAAATTTTTTATCTATCTATTTTTTGTCGATCACCCACCTACCTATCTATCTATCCCATCTTTGTCTATCTGCCTCTCTCTCTCTCTCTCTCTTTCTCTCTCTTCTCTCTTCTCCCCTTTGTATCTCTCTCTCTCTCTTCTCTCTCCTCTCCTTTTCTCTATATATATATATTATATATAATATATATATTATATTATATATATATATATATAATTGTATATTATATATAATCATCGTAATACATAAAACATTTATGCCAGATATGTGGGCAGCGAAAAAGAGCTACGGAGCCTTTAGCCGAGTAAAAGCAAGGAGATTAATTTTCTAAGAAGTCAAAAAGGTTTCTTATTTCAGTTAAATGTTTGAAAATCAAATTTTTGTGAAACGAAAGAATTATCAACAAAAATTACCCTTTAAAGTTTGTTTTCCCAAATTTTTTTACAGGGGAGGGGGGGGGGGAGAGGGGGAGGGAAAAGAAAGCCCAAAGTCTGGTTTTAAAAGAATGAAAAATGAGAAAGTAGATGGCTAACCCAAAGAGCTTGAAAAATAAAATTCATTCAAAGGGCACGTAAAAACCCACTTCAGAACTGTATTTTCCTATGTACATATTTGACCATGATAAATAATATAATATATAAATTTTTTTAATATATATATATATAATTATTAATTTTTATAATATATATATATATATATTATATTAAAATATATGTATTAATAATAATAAAAAAAATAATAATAATAAAAATAAAAATAATAATTTATATATATTATATATATATTATATATATATATATATATATATATATATAATATAATGTGTTGGGTTTTGTGTGTGTTGTGTGATTTTTTCCTATCTGTTTGAAGGTCAATGAAAGTTTTTGTAATTATTTGGGAAAAAACAAAAAAGTTTCACTCTATATCGGTAAAAATTTCCATTTTGCTGAAAAAATAGGTAAGAAATTTTCAGTGTGTCCAAGTCATATGACGTGGTATTGACTTTGGTGGGATAAATATCTTCAACAATCAATCTGCATCTCAATGATCTCTATGGGTTTTAATCATACAGGCTCAAAATAAAAAAGGCTGTGCATCTTGATTTGTTATATAAATTTGGCAATAAAAAAAAAATGCCCTGTGACTGAATTTTGCCAGTTTTCGAGATTCGAAAACCCTTAAAAAGGGGGCGGGGGATACATAAGATGCAAACTTTATGAACTTTCCCTTTTCATATAAAAACAATGTATGTAAAAAGAAGAAGAAGAAAAAAAAAATGACCGGAACTTTGCGAAACGATGAGCTGTTGTATAAACAAAAAGTGCTGAGTAGTTCCCACAAGTTTTTTCCCGTAAAAAAATCCATACAGCATATTAAGAACTTTTTTATGGGAAATTAAGAAAAATACCTTTTTTTTCAAAACTTTGTATGGCAGTATAAACTTCGATGATCTCGTGTTTTGTAGCGACGATGAGAAAACATCAAACATTATATCACAAATGTTAGGGGTTTCGGGATACTACAACGGGCGTATAGTGATGGATCACTGATGTCCGCCGGATGCTGATCTTTGCAGGTTTGGATAATTATACATATATGAGGCATGAATGTTCATAATGGATATCTCTTGATTAAT
>NC_051390.1:40829578-40832078 GCF_015228065.2 Penaeus monodon | reverse complement strand
TTTGACTCGGGCAAGGGAAAACGCTATGGGGGAATTTTGAGGGGTCAGGGGGAATTTTCCCCCCACAGATTTTTGGCCTGATAGCAAACCTCTATAATTTGGGAAATGAAAATGCTGTAAAGGTGGTGGGGGTATGCGAATTCTCCCGTTAATTGAGGGGTTTAGGCAAGGTGGTCTTTGCACCAACCCTTTTTAACAATTGTTGGAATGGATAATGGGCAGAGCCCACTACCAAAGTCAGTGTTTGGGGCAAAAACTAAACCCAAAATTTTAAAGGGCTCGACCTTTACTTTTCCCCATGATGTTTCCCTATTATTTTGGGGTCCTAAGGCGACTCTTGATCTTTTGCAATGAGGCCAAAACCCCCAGGCCTAGAGGTCTCCTGGAAAAAAGACCAAGTTTAGGGGGCCCCCTTTGGGGGGGAAACCCTTCAGTGATTTCCCCCCCTTGGGCGAGGACGTTGAAGTTACAGAAAGTTTTACATACCTTGGTAGCATAGTCCATATCTCTGGGTTGTCAGACCAGGAACTCAGTAGACAGATTGATCTGGCAACGGGAGCCATGAACTCGATCAACAAGAGTGTTTGGAGATGTCGGTACTTATGCAGAAGGACCAAGCTGCATGTCTTCAAGGCCTTGATACTGCCAGTTTTGCTGTATGGACGCTATCCAGGGTCTTGATGCCTTTTGTAACAAGTCCCTTTGCCGGATCATAGGGTACAGTTGGCAGGACCACGTGTCCAACCGGTGGTTACACCGTGAGACTGGCATGGGACCTGTTACATGCATAATCCAGGTTCGCCAACTCAGGCTATATGGCCACCTAGCTCGCCTCCCCGTGGACGACCCTGCCCATCAGGTTGTCTCTCTGCGAGACAACCCTGGGTGGAGGAGACCTGTGGGACGATCTAGGAGATCATGTCTTGGGCAGCTCGACGAGACCTGTCGCGAGGAATTAGAGATGGGCCGTGTGCCTGCCTGGAGACTCGCCTCGAGGGATCCTCGTGGCTGGAAGCGAAGGGTGGATGCGGCCATGCGCCCCCGTCAGCGTTAGCCCCTTGATGATGATGATATATATATGTATGTAAATATATATATATATATATATATATATATATATATATATATATATATATATATATTTTTTTTTTTTTTTTTTTACAGTAGGCTCATGCCGCCGTGGTCACAACATTATATTTAATTGTAGTTTTCATGTTGTGTTGCTCTTGGAGTGAGTACGTGGTAGGGTCCCCAGTTCCTTTCCACGGAGAGTGCCGGTGTTACCTTTTAGGTAATGATTCTCTCTATTTTATCCGGGCTTGGGACCAGCACTGACTTTGGGCTGGCTTGGCCACCCAGTGGCTAAGTAGGCAACCGAAGTGAAGTTCCTTGCCAACGCGCCGGCCGGTGACTCGATTCCTCGAACTCAAGATTGCCGTCGTGCCAGTTTTGAGTCCGATGCTCTAACCACTCGGCCACCGCGGTCTTCTACATATATATATATATATATATATATATTATAATATATCTAATATTAATATATACATATATACATATATACATATGTATGTCCTCAGCGAATGTCTCGCCGAGGACATTTGTCTGCCACAGATTTGAGTTTGGCGTTTGGCAAAGAACACCTTTCTCATCAATTTTACAAAAAATCGGTAGGATGGTACACAGTAATAAGATACACGAAGCCAAAAGCATGCTTCAGTCTCAGTGCCCTAATACGCTCGTCACTTGGTGTTATCTCAATAACCGAGGGTTGAAGGTGACTGGAGATGGTTATAGCTACTCCCTGGTGATAGTGACCATCGCCCCGGCCCGACCAGTAGTAGGTGTACTCACCATTCTGATCAAGCCGCAGTCAGGTCTTCTCACCTTCGAGACGGCAGCCACTTTAATTCCCAACCATATATATATATATATATATATATATATATATATATATATATATATATATATATATATATATATATACACGTTTGTATGTATAATAGTATGAGTGTGTGTGTGTGTGTGTGTGTGTGTGTGTGAATGTGTGTGTGTGCGTGTGTGTGTGTGTGAGTGTGTGTGTGTGTGTGTGTGTGTGTGTGTGTGTTTGTGTGTGTGTTTGTGTTTGTATATAACTAATTGGGAAGTATCGGGCGTTAATTATCATCGTTATAATATCAATTCAGCAACAAATATTGTAATGTTGATTATTATAGTGCTGGTTACATTAACACTAGTAAAACCGCCGACACAAAGATTATCATCATTATCATTGGTATTATCACACTGCCGCTGAAATTAATTAAAGCCACTGAATCACTTTAATAATGTAACCATTGTTGTTGACCAGAAAGTATTAAGTATTTTTTAATGAATTATGATAGCAATTTTTTACTGTAATTCTCCTCGCTGTCCCATTTTCGAAAAGCAACACAAACTCATCGATATTGTGGTTCTATTTCTGGATGTAATTCTCGTTATTATCATGGCCCAGTTCATGTCC
>NC_051390.1:40807540-40817534 GCF_015228065.2 Penaeus monodon | reverse complement strand
ATTTTTTTTGTGAATTGATCGATGCCTTGATCCCGGGGGGGTTTATTCCTCTCCTTGAGGGTCGCTCCTACTCCCAGAGGCGGTGTTGCCCCGGTTTCCTCTCTCTCCATCTGGCAAATGGCCCTGGAGTATTCGACTCTGAGCTCTCTGTCCATCTCCTCGCCCTTGGGTTTTGGGATGTATGCTGACGAGTCATGCTCTTGGCCCTATGACCCGCCTTGTTCTGAATTTCCTGATGGAGTTGAATTCTCCCTCTCTCTCTCTCTCTCTCTCTCTCTCTCTTCTCTCTCTCTCTCTCTCTCTTCTCTCTCTCTTCTCTCTCTCTCTCTCTCTCTCTTCTCTCTCTCTCTCTCTTATCCGTTTCACGTGGAATGGGGGGGTTAACAACAAACTCCCTTTTAGACACCCTAAGTCGTCGTTTGGCTCATCGTTTTTCTTTTACAGGAAAGTTATGAATAATAAATTATACATACATTCTGTTCCCTGGCTCCTGTAATAAGCAGTTCTTTGGTAAGACAGACCCCATTCTACTAAGCGTTTCCTCAACATAAGTATGCTGCATCCAGCGGACACAACAACATCCTCTTCTGCATCAGTGGGACACAGGCCATCAGATGGATTGCTCAGTGGTGTGAATATTTCTTCTTCCGCTGATGTCCACGCCCGCAGATGATGGAATCCTCATGATAAAATAACGCCTGAACAGTATTTCTATTTTTCCTACGAGAGACTCTTCGCTTCCACATCCTTCACAACTTCCTTATGCCTTCACGGGCGCTCTGCAACAGCTGGAAAGGGGTGGCACCAGAAGTAACTACATAATCAGCTGGAATAGCAGTGGCGCCAGCATGAACAGCAATGGCATCAAGCGCGGTACCTAAGGAAAGGTGAGAGCGGTGACGAATGGGGACCAGGTGCTAGCGGCGCGGTGTGTACCAGGTGGGCTATTGTATCTGTTATGACAGGCTTTTGTGCCACTTTCAATACAAGTGTCCTGAAAGAACACTCGTGTCTCGTCACGTTAGTGAATTACACTGATTCTTAAATTGTTCCGGTCAAAATAAAAATCTAATTGCCTCCTTGTTTCTCGTCATTATTTTTCTAGCAACTTCTCATTTCCCGCTTGACTATTGCTGTTGGGGGAATTCTTTTATTCAGTTCAGTTCACCCAATCTCGGTGTCACTATCATTTTGAATTGTACGATCCCGTACAGGTAC
The DNA here is from genome assembly GCF_015228065.2 of Penaeus monodon. NCBI lineage: Eukaryota > Metazoa > Arthropoda > Malacostraca > Decapoda > Penaeidae > Penaeus > Penaeus monodon. The sequence goes on along the minus strand of NC_051390.1, from coordinate 40,816,316 downwards.
CGCGACGCGCGTGATGCCTGAGCCTTAGTAGAGGCTGCCTCTTCTCTGCGGGATTGAAGGAAACGGGAACGGAGGGGTGGGGGTTGGGGGGACTTAAAAATCAAATCCAAAAACTCACTAAGGACCTTCGCGTGACGCAGCAGATAATATAAATAATCAAATCAATCTGGCCGGAATCCTATATATCCTTAATCTAAGTCCCAACACCACTACTTTATTACACAATACCAGAGACTCATTGTCATTTCAAAAACGGTATGCCAAAGGGAGATGTAACTGGAAGTGCGGGAAGAATACATACATACATATATAGATATATATATATATAGATATATATATATATATTAAAAATATATATATAGATATAAATAGTATATATAGTATATATATATATATATCTGGTGTGTGTGTGTGTGTGTGTGTGTGATGTGTTGTGTGTGTGTCGTGTTATGAATATAAAAATGAAAGATTTGTATCATCGACGCAACTCTCTGAACCAGAGTATTCTGGTTGTATGTGGTATTTATTCAATTGTGAGGTCATGGAAGACTTTGTTCAAGACGTATGACAACGTTGTAAAAGGATAAATTGCCGCTTAAACTAATATTGGGTTGCTGCCTTATTTTGTCACCCTGTTTTATTTAAAAAAAAAAAAAAAAACGTTTTTTTTTTTAAAACTGACTACTTTACATTAATTTGTTAGATACGTGGGATGTGTGATGGCCAATAGCAGCACTAATGACTAAAACATGAATAACCAACAACCACAGACAACAACAACACAATAATAATAAATAGTATTAACTCTTATATCATATTATCATGTGATTATGATGATGAATATTAATCGATGACAATGAAAGAGTGGGGAATGATGATACATATATCAGAAAATATATACTTCACAAAAAACACTGACAATTGGGGCTGTCAAGGTCTGGGATTCCCTCTCCAGCACCAGGGTCACAATTTAAACTTTATTTTCCTTATCAAATGACACCTATATAGACCATGTTTAAGCTTGAAAACTCTCTAGAATGGCTATTTTTTCTATCATCTTTGCCTCCCACTCAACCTGGTGAAATATCGTACATGACTGGTAATACGGGAAAGAAACTAGGAGATATAGTAACACATGGGCTTGACTAGCAACGGCTATTTGATATTGGAAAGAATGGGAAAATGAGAATCAAACACACCTCTGGCTTCAACGAAGGCCTCTACAGCGAGCAGGAGAAATTGTAAAAATATGCAGAGTCAGTTTAGGTAGGGTAAGAGAGCAGAGCCGGCCACTGTTGGACGCGAGTTCGGAGAAGACTAGAGGTGTTACTTGGAAAGTTGTTGAAATTTCATTAAAACAAACGAAGTAATCCACCATCGGTGTTCCAATGATTACGCTTTAAACTATGGTCTATTCCAAAAGTTATTCAAAGACGGTTCTAATGTAATACGTGTGTATGGTCAGATTCCACAGCGCGATTCACACCCGTGATAGTGGAAAAAGATGTGATTTCGTCTGTTTATAAAAAAGAGCGAGGCTTTTCGACCACCACTATAAATAAACGACATTGCTGTTACCTTTTAGTCAAAAGCAAGCATTTTCAAATCGGACATGGAATATCACTGTATTGTAAATGTATCTCCCTCCCATCACCAATACCAACAGCAAACATAGTGAATATTGTATTGCGGTTAGCCCTAAATCAATGATAAAAAGACATACGTGTATATAAGTAATATATATATATATTAATTATTATATATATCATATATAATATAGAATATATATATATAGTATGATAATAATTATATTATATATAGGTGATATAATACCATATACATATACATATATATACTATATATATATATATATATATATATATAGTATATATATATATATCTATATATACTATATATAAGTATGTAGTGTGTGTGTGTGTGTGTGGGTGGTGTGTGTGTTGTAACCCCTCGTTTGGTGTGTGTGGAGGTGTCGAGTGTGTGTGTGTGATGGTGTGTGATGGTGTGTGTGTAGTCGATGTTGGTGTGTGTGTGTGTGTGTGTGTGTGTTGTGATGTTGTGTGTAGTTTGTGTGTGTGGGTGTGTGTGGTAGTGTGTGTGTGTAGAATGTATAGTGATATACATAGTATATATATACATCATACCATATATATTAATATATATAATATATATATATATATATTATCTATAGATATATATTTATAATATATATATCTAATATATATTATATATATATATATATATATATATATTACAATACATTATATATGTGTGTTGTGTGTGTGTGTACATAGGCACCCATTTCTGTAAACACAAACACATATACATATACGATATATATATAGTATAAGATATATATATATATATAGGTATAATATATATAATATATATATACTATTACATATATAGTATCTATAATAAATCTATATATTGTGTGTGTTGTGTGGTGTATATAATATATATATATATATAGTATATATATATACAAATATATATATATATATCTATATATATATTCTCTATATATTATATATATGTATACAACACACACCAAGCAAGACACCCACACAGAAATATATATACATTACATATGTATATGAGTAATAATATATAAAGTATATATATATAAATATTACATAGATAAATATATATATATATTAGATATATATATACATATGTATATATATATACTATATATATATATATATATATATAGACCTAAATAATATATATATATAATATATATTATCTATATCTATATAGTATATGATATATATATTACTATATATACTATACATTTACAATTACAAGGCCGCGATGGTAGCGCGAGCGTTAGAGCTTCGGATCAAGCATTGTCACGTCGGCGAATTGAGTTCAGATTCGATTCACCGTCCGGCGCGTTGTTCCTTGGGCAAGGAATTCACTCGCGATGCACCTCCTAGAAAACGACATATGCTTTTTGAGAAGTCAAATGCAAGTGTCGTAGGGGAAGTCACCGCCGTAGGCACAAACCGCAGTTGATTAGGCAAGGCATCGAATCAGGCGAAGGGTGGGCACTACCAATATATACTGCTCAGTAGTGAACTGAGAGAGGCCTATGTCTGCAGTGGAGTAATGAATGGCTGTGAAAAAAAAAAAAAAAAACAAAAAAAAAAAAAATAAAAAAAAAAAAAAAAAAAACAAAAAAATATTATGTATGAGAAGTATTCTATATATATATAATAGTATATAATATATTAGTAAAAATATATATATATATACTATAATATATATATGTTATAATATATACGCTATAGTATATATAATATAAATAGATGTATATCATATATATATATATATAACATTTGCAACATACATAGGCTACATAGCAATATAAATATAGATATATATATATAATATATATAGATATAATATATATAATTACGTAATATAATATTTTTCAATATTTTGTAAATATAGGTATAGAATATATGATAATATATAGATATATATATGTATAGTATAATATATATAGAGGTCGTAATTAGAATATAATATATATATCTATATAGATATATATATATATATATATATTATATTATATATATATTATATAAGCTACTATATAATGCTATATATATGAATATGTATATATATATAAACTAGATTATAGATATATATATAGAATAATATATATCTACATAGTATATATAGATGATATATAGTATATAAGAATATGATATATATATATATTATGTATATATATTTTATAGATATAATATATATAATATATATATGTCAATATATATATATTTATAATATATATATTTATATATATAGTATATATATATATATATAATATATATATATATATATATAGATATAATGTGTGTGGTGTGTGTGTGTGTGTGTTGTGTGTGCGTGTGTGTGTGTGGTGTGGGTGGGTGGTGTGTTTAGATATATATATATATGAATAGTCTATATATATATTATATATTATATATATATATATATCATAATCTAGACCATAAGATATATGTATATTATTTATTTATTGATATGTATATAGAGTATATATTATATATATATAGTATATAAATTATATATATATATATATAATATATATATATATATATATATGTAATGTATATGTGTATGGTAAATATATCATATATACACACACACACACACATAGTATATAGTATATATATATAATAATATCATATATATATATATTATATATACTATATATATATATATATATATATATTTAGCGAGAGACAAGGAAAAGGAGATATATATAGTGTGTGTGTGCGGTGTGTGTGTGTGTGGTGTGTGTTGGTGTGTGTGTGTGTGTGATGTTGTCGTGTGTGGTGTGTGTGTGTGTGTGTGTGTGTGATGTGTGTGTGTGTGTGTTGTGTGTGTGGTTGTGCGTGTAGTGGTGTGTGTGTTTATAATACTATATACTCATAGTAATATATAGAATAGAGTATATATATATAGATATATATATATATGGTGTATTTGGTATATATATAATAGTATATATCAATATATATTATATATATATAGTATATATATATAAATGTATATATATATAATACTATAGTATGATAGATATCTATAATATCTATATATATCATATAACGAATATATATATATAGATTATTTATCTGATATGATTCTATATATATATGTATATAGACATATGTATATACGAATTATATATAGTCATCTTCATATGTATAATATACTATCAGCACTATCTGTAATATGTCTAAATTAATATATATACGATAGCTATATTATGTGTGTGTGGTGTGTGTGTGTGGGTCGTGCGTTGGTTGTGGGCGTGGTGTGTTTTTTTATATATATATATATATCTATATATATATATAAATATATATAATATATAGATAATATATATATATAATATAATATATATATATATATATGATAGATATATATATATATAGATATAATATGATATTATATATATTGGATGTGAGTGTATATGTGTATTTGTATATATATTTCAGTACTTACACGCACACACACACACACAGCAGTATAGATATAATATATATAGATAGAGAGTATATATATATATATATATATATATATAGTATAAATATAATTATAATTTAAATATATAATGTATATATATATATGATTATATGTTGTGTGGTCGTGTGTGTGCGGTGTGTGTGTGTGTGTGGTGGTGTTTGTGTGTGTGTGTGTGTGTGTGTGTGTGTGGCTGGTGTGGTGTGTGTGTGTGTGTTGTGTGGTTATATATATATATATCTATATATATATATATAGTATCTATTATATATATATTATATAATATATATATATACATATGGTAGATATTTATATACATATATATACATATGTGTATATATATATTATAATAAGTCAAATGCAAATGTGTCGTAGGGGAAGTCACCGCCGTGGCACAAACGCGGGCTGATATGGGAAGGGCATCCAATCCGGCAAGGGTGGTAGGGCACTGCCATATATAACTCTCAGTAGTGGAATTGAGAGAGGCCTATGGTCCTGCGTGGAGATGAATGGCTGTGAAACACAAAAAAAAAAAAAAAAGAAAACAGAGTGTAACATATAATAATATATATGATGAATATAAATATATAATATATATATCATATATATATATATATAACATGTAATAGTATATATATAACATATATATATTAATATAATATATATATATATATAAATATATTATATATTTATGAGTCATTATAATAATATATACATTTTACATTTCACACATACATACATATATATTACCATATATATATAATAATATAATATATATTATATGTATATTAATAAATATATATATATAAAATATATATATATATATATATACTACATTATATGAATAAGTATATATATTAATATATATATTATAATATATATATAGATATATAGATATATATATCATATAGTATATATATGTTTATATCTTTCTGTGTATATATATAGATATATATCTATATCTATGAGTGCTTAGTATCACGTTTATATAAATATAGTTACTCATATATAGTGATATTATATACCTGATTAGAGACATATAATATATAATAGATATATATATATATTGTATGATCTATATAATAATATCTATTATATATATATCTATATATATATATATATATATATATATATATATATATATATGTATATATATAAATATATATATAGTATAGAATATATATATATATATATAATATATGTATATATATATAGTATATTATATATATATATCATATATATCTGTATAATAAGATATATAAATATATATATATAGATAGTAATATATATAGATATATATATATATATATATATATATCTGTGTGTGTGTGTGTGTGTGGTGTGTGTGTGTTGTGTGTGTGTGTGTGCTGTGTGTGTTAGTTATATATATATAATATATAATATATACTATATATATACTATATATATATATATACTATATATATATATAATTTGTATTATTTATTTATTATTTATTTTATATATATATATAATATATATATATATATATATATATATAGTAGAATAGGTATATATATTATATTATATATAGGTATGGATAAGAGTATTTGTATATAATATTTATATATAGTATGCTATATAGGTATAGCTATATAGATATATATAGATAGATATATATTTAAAAAAAATTATATATATACAATATAGTATATAATGGTGTGTGTGGTGTGTGTGTGTGTGTGCGTGTGTGTGTGTGGTGTGTGTGTGTGTGTGTTTTGTGTGTGTGTTGTGTGTTTATATATATATATATTATAGATATATATATATATATATACTATATATATAATTATATAATATATATATATGGATAGTGTGTTTGTATAGATATATATATATATATATGATTATATATATGATATATATAATCTATATATATATATATATATATTCATATATATATAATATATATATTTATATAATATATATACATAATAAAACACTATATATATATATAATATATCTATAATATATAAATACTATATATGTATAATATATATAATATATATATTATCTATGTGTTGTTATGTGGTGTGTTGTGTGTGTGTGTGTGTGTGTGTGGTGTGTGTGTGGTGTGTTGTGTGGCTTCTCTCTCTCTTTCTCGTCTCTCTCCTCTCTCTCTCTCGTCTCTCTTCTCTCTCTCTCTTCTCTCTCTCCTTTTTCTCTCTCTTCTCTTTCTCTCTCTCTCGTCTTTCTCTCTCTCTCTCTCTCTCTCTCTCTCTCTACTCTCCTCTCTCTCTCCTCCTATATATATATAGATATATATTTATATCTATTATATAAGTAATATCATATATATCTATATATATATATATATAACATACATATGTGTGTGTGTGGGTGTGTGTATGTGTGTGATGTGTTGTGTGTGTGTGTGTTGTGTGTGGCTTCGTCCGCGTCATGAAGGTCGGTCGCGTGTGGTGTGTGTGTGTGTGTGTGTCGTGTTGTGTCGTGTGTGTGTCTGTGTGTAAGTGTGTGTGTGTGTGAGTTTCAACACCCATTTAGTCCACTGGATAGGACAATTGGCCTCTTAATTTGACACTATTAAGACATTATTTGGCATTGTCCACCATAGCGCTGATTGGATGCACGCTTCCTAATAAACTGCACACGGTTCGGCAGGTTAACACCTTGTGACCCACGGCGGCTTATTTATGCAAAATGAAACAACAGTAGTCATACCACGCAAATCGCAAGAATGTAACAAATGGAATCAAATAAATAAATTATTGAAATTTCTCAGGCGATTTGTCGTTTTCACCCGTGAGCTAGCAGTCGAGCGCAGGCATTTATTACGACTTCACGACGGGGAATTGAATTGAGTCCAGTGTTCTAAGACCAGTACGGACCATCGCGGCAAGTTCGTGCGACCTATAACAAAGTGCTATATAGAATTATAGTATATATATATATATTATTACTATATATATATATATAATAGATATATATATATAGATAATATGAATATATATATATATATAATATATCTGTGTTGTGTTGTGTGTGTGTGTGTTCGTCGTGGGTGGGGTGTGTGTGCGTGTGTGTGTGTGTGTGTGTGTGTTATGAGAAAACATATATATGAGCCGGACACGTGATTTTGGGAGCACGCTCCGTCACAGATCGTGGAGCGAGGACGAGAGAGGGAGTTGGGACGGGCACTGAAAGACAGATATGACCCTCGTGTCACGGGTCGAGGATCAGTTGTGGAGGGACCTGTGTGGATAGTCTGCCGTGTCTCTCCCCACACTCTGTGTACGAAACGTTTCCTGTCATGCAGCAGGTTCCTTCGAGGGATGTTTATTCCGAAAAGAGAAAGGCCGTACGGACAGCTGCTGGACCGAGGTGAGTGAAGTGTACCATCCGGTCTACTACGTATAGTGACTATATTATACTTATATATATATATATAATTATCATAGTATATAATATATATATATAGAGATAATATATACTTCATAATAATAATATCTATTAATATATATATATATAAAAAAAGGATATATATATATAGTTGTTATATATATATATCTAGAGATATATATATATATATAATATGTCTATATATGATTGTGTGTGTGTGTTGTCGTATAGTGTTTATGTTTATGTGTAAGGGTATAGTGAGAAAACAGAGCGAGAAAGTGACATAAAAAAGATAATCAGAGGCTAGATATATGCCCCTACTGAGTCGCCTGAACAA
>NC_051390.1:40797540-40802540 GCF_015228065.2 Penaeus monodon | reverse complement strand
TATGTAATGTTTCCCCGGGTTCAAAAGGCGAAGGAGGGGGCCTTGGCTTGCTATCTGATCTAAGTTTTTTATAATTTATCTATTTATTTTATTTTATATTTTATTGTTTTATTATTATTTCTATTTAATTATAATATTGTATTATTATACATATATTTTTAATATGTATTATATATATAATATATATTTATAAATTATATATATATATAAATATATTATTAAATATAATATATATATATATTTTTTTTTTTTTTTTTTTTTTTTTTTTTTTTTTTTTTTAGGGATGTAACGCAAAGGCACTGCACACACACACACACACTACACACCCCAAAACACACACACACCACATATAAACACACACCACCAAACACACACAAACACAACACACACACACAGCATACAAACACAAACACACACACCACCAAACACACACACACACACCCCACACACACACACATGCACACCCCACACACCACACAAAGTAATATCCACAGATAATAACCATAATGTTCAATCTATTCGGATAATGACCATAGTAACAATATGGACAAGTGATACTGCTTTCATGATGTTTAGGTAAAGATCACATAATTTGTACTGGTACACCACAGGGAGTTCCATGTATATAATAGATTTCTTGTACTTTTGTGTTTACACACTCGTACTTTTAAGCGCTATTTTGAGTGTCTGTGTGTGCGAGAGCAACAAGGTGGGTAAACAGTTATACGGTTCTTTATCTTCTCTGCAAGAAGATTAATTAAAGCTCGAAAAATCGTATGTTAACAAGCTGTCGTTCCCACGCAAGAACCATGCATTAAGGTAATTACACAGGGACGTTAATTACCCTGCAGAGGATAAACAATTGTGCATAATTAAAGGCTGAGGTCATTATGATTGGTGTTTTGTCCATGTTTAAAAGCTGATTCAACTAGCGGGCGATTCGGGGGGTAGTGAGGATCGTTGTCCTGCGCGCTCGCGGGTTGGATCATGATTCCCCCCCCCCCCCCCCCCCCCCTCTTTCCCTCTCTCTCTCTCTCTCTCTCTCTCTCCTCTCTCTCTCTCTCTTTCTCTCTCTCTCTCTAAGAGTCTCCCTCCCACTCCCTCTCTCTCTCTCTCTACTCTCTCCTTTTCCCTCTTTTTCTCCTCTCTCTCTCCCCCATCTCTCTCTCTCTCCCCTCTTCTCTCTCTCTCTCTCTTTATCTATCTATCTATCTATCTATCTGTCTGTCTGTCTCTCTCCGTCTCCCTCTCTCTCCTTCTCATTCCATCATTTCTTCTTCTGCCTTCCCACGCCCAAATTCCCCCTCCTCCCCCCCTCTCTCTCCGTCTCCTTCTCCCTCTTTTCCATCCTTTCCCTCTTGTGCCCTCCCTCGCCCTATTTTCTCTCGACCTCCCTCCTCACTCTTCCTTCCCCCGTAAGCTACTTATTCATTCTCTCCCACTCTCATCACCGGGCCCCTCAGGTAACGTCCCAGAAATTTCATCTTGTATGCAACTTTTCCCTCACTTCCTCACCTTCCCGTTGGTTCCCCTTCCATCCCTTTCTGTCAGCGCTTAAGTGAAGCAACAGTTCATTAACTCGGGGACATTTTTCTTCTTCTTCCTTCTTCTCCTGCTTTCTCCTGTTTTATTTATGAAGGGTGCTTTATTTACTCTTGTAATAATATTATGTCCGTGTGAATATATGCATATGAAAAACACACGTAATACATGGATAACATGCACATACGCACGACGCACGCGCGCACACACACACACACACACACACACACACACACGCACGTACACATACACACACGTAACACACACACACACACAATACACGGACATACATACACATGCATTAACCCGCCCTCCCCTCCCTCAATCTCTTCCTCTCTCTATCCGTCTCTCTTTCTCTCTATTTCTGTATTTGTTTTTCCCTGAGGCTTTCCTCTGTCTATCTTTATATTGTTTCTGTCTTTCTCTTTCGCTCTGTCGTTCTTTTGCCCAGTTTCGTTTTCTTTCTTTCGCATTCTTTATTTCCCTCTTTTTTTATACATCCGTCTTTTTTTTTCTTACTCTATTTATCCCACCATTCTGTCTTTTTCTCTCTCCCCTCTTACCCTCCCTCCCCCTCTCGCCCTCTATCTGTCTTTGTCTCTCTGTCTGTTTATCTCCGTCTCTGCCTCTTCCTCTGTTCTCTCTTTTTCTTCCTCCCCTTCTCTCTCTCTCCCAATCTATTTTTTATTTCCGCTATTTCTAACGGTAAAGAATTAATGCTGATAATGATGATTATGACAATAGTTATGATATTTTTAAGTCTATGACAGCAAATAAATCGATAATGATATCAAGAAAAAAAAATACAAGTTGGAATATTTGAAATAGTAACTACATGTGCGAAAAGAAGTTGCTTTTACATATCAATTTCATTTTTTCCGATTTAGAGAAATGTTTCCGTTCAGAAAGGAAATCATTATCGATAATACTGCAGCTAACAAATAGTCAATCCTCTTTCTGTATGTCTTCATAATTGATAATATTATCAATCCCAATAATGTTCATAACAACAGCAGAAGAAGAAGATCTTTGATATAGAGAAATAATCATAGTATTATTATCATTATTTTCTTAAATAAGTTACGGTCGCTATAGGTTCATAACTTTATATATATATATATATATATATATATATATATATGATATATATAAGAATATATATATATATAGATAGATAGATAGATAGATATATATAAATATTAATATTATATATATATATATATATAATATAGATAGTATATATATATATATATATATATATATATATAGATATATTTACACAAACCCACACACCCACACCACACCACACACACACACACACACACACACACACACACACACACACACACACACACACACACACACACACACACCACACACACACACACACACACACACACACAAACACACAAACACACACCCACCAAACCACACACACACACACCACACACACACACACACACACAATATATATATATATTATATATATATATATATATAGATATTATATATATATATATATATATATTATATATATATATATAACAACCTCCCTACAGGATTCGATCCCAGGTCTTCCGGGTTTAAAACCGGAGGGCTAGTACTAAACCAATCATGCCATACGATCCACTAAAAGAAGTGTGCAACTCGGATCTCTCTAGCTCCATAGACATTGCCTATCTACTCATTCTTCTTCTTTTAACGGTAGGTTCATGTCTGAGCCGCCGTGGTCACAGCATGATACTTATTTGTAATTTTCATGTTGTGATGCTCTTGGAGTGAGTACGTGGTAGGGTCCCCAGTTCCTTTCCACGGAGAGTGCCGGTGGTACCTTTTTAGGTAATCATTCTCTCTATTTATCCGGGCTTACTCATACTAGAGTAATGATAGCGAGGTTAGTGGGTCGTGTGGCATGGTTGGTTTAGTACTGGCCCTCCGGTTTCATACCCGGAGTGACCTGGGTTCGAATCTTGGTCAGGGAGGGTTGATATCTATCGATATAAATGCGGCATTGCATTATTCCATCTCTCATAAATGTATCTCAGTACATGTGATTTAGGATTTGAATTTCTAAATCAATTTCTACGGAGTGCCCGCGAGGAGTGTGTGTAAAACTTCGTTACCATTACTCTAGTATACAGCTAGGGTATGCAGCCAGGGCATGCAGCCAGGGTATGAAGCTAGGGTAGTGCGGACTGTCGTAGTGCGAATTTGCTTTTAGGTTCTTCCACCCTTATACAAAATGTGGAGGCTGAGAGAAGAACCCGTTTGGATAATAATTTGCATTTACTAAGTCAATTAACGGTTTCATCAGGTCACTACACTTCACTTATATAACCACTAAGTGTTTTAAATTTACAAATTTTTCCATTTTTAAAATTAACCAATATACACCCCATACTTATAATATGTATCAAATGGGAGTTCGGAGCCAAGCGCCTGACCATATAACGGCGACCACCGACCATGGCTTTCTTTAGGTTCGAAGCAGGGAAACGGGGCGTCCGGGTGAACCAAATAGTTCGCTGGCGCACACAATCACGCACGTATGCAGTCTCACATTTCGCACATAAGACAGTAAATAAAATTACCAATAAGGGAAACCATCCAGACCGTGTCAGATATAATCTTATTATCATATAGTATATAATAGTATATAGTATATATATATATATCTATATATATATATCATAAGTATAATAATATAGATATATAACTCATAACACATAATGGTTGTAGTAAGCCCACACAACACACACACTCACCCGCACACAAGTGTGTGTGTGTGGTGAGGTGGTACAGCTCTCTCCTCTCTCTCTCTCTACTTCTATCTCTCTCCCTCTCTCTTCTCTCTCTCTATATAATATATATATAATATATATATATATATATCATATACTATATATATAAGTATATATATAACATATATATGTATGTAGTGATTGCTATATATATAAATAATATCACCCATATCTAGATAGATTTATATATATATATAGTTATCTGAAAATTATTATTATGAAGGCCGTGGTTAGAACATCGGACTCGGAAGTGCGAGAGTTCGAATCAACCCGCCACTATTCAGTGAATGTTCACCGTGCTCCCAAGCCCGATAGAATAGGGAGTGTAGTTGACAGGAAGGGCATCCGGCTGTATAAACTAGCAGACTATGATGTGAAGAAGAAAAAAAAGCGAGTAGGAACATACATATATATAAATACTTGGAATAATTATATAACATATATATATATATATATATACTTATATATATAATATAATAATATCTATATATATATATTATATTATATATATATATATATCATATATAGTATGATATATATATGAAGTATATATATATATATACTTAAAGTATATATATATATATGAATATATATGTATCATTACGTGAACGAACTTACCGGAACGTTCTGGAAACGCACCTTAACTCCTGTATCTTC
>NC_051390.1:40785040-40790040 GCF_015228065.2 Penaeus monodon | reverse complement strand
ATTTGCAACATCTTTTTTTGTTTGCAATTATTATACCATCTATCTTCAGAGCAGGTGGTAACGTGGGTGTGCTCTTTCCAGTGGTTTTATGCACTTTGTCCCATAACCATGCTAAGGGGGTCCCAGCGTTAATCGAGGAGACATATTGTCTCCACAGCGTCCGTCCAGCCTTCTTTAGCACTCGCCTGGCCTTGGTTCAGGTTTTTTTATAATGGATCAAAGTTACATTGCTGGGGCGTCGTCTCTCAACTGCCTTAATACAGCTTTTCTTGTCTTACAGCTTGTCGGCATTCATCAGACAACCAAAGTAATGAAGGTCGATGGTACAGCCCGCTACTTTGGGTATGGATGCTTCTGCTTCAATGTGAATTCGTGATGTGAAGTGATTAAACAGCATCTCCAATATACTGGAAATCATTCCACAGGTCTTGCATTACTGCAATTGATCTAAAAAGATTCTAGTCCGCATGTTCAAGTTGCCATCTCAGCATTCCATTGGCTGGAATACCAGTCACCTCCTCCAAAAGTACTGGAAAGTGGTCGCTTCCATGTAAGACTCCCATGACCTGCAAAGTTAAATTCAACTGTGAATCAGGTGAACCAACTAACATGTCAATATTGGAGAATGTGTGGGAGTGTCACTGTTCAGTTAAAGCTGTATCTACTCTTAGGAACAAGGACTCCAAGTCCTTTCCTCGAGGGTTGCATAAAGTGTCTCCCCAGAGGAGATGCCGACCACTGAAATCTCCCAAGATGAGGCAACTGCCTAAATCCAAGATCTTCCAAATCATTATGGAAGGTAGATGCAACAGATTATGTGGAGGAGATAGATATGCAACAGTTAAGGTAATGTCAAGCCTATTCTCACAGCCTTCACCTGCAGTGTTGTCTGCAGGTGGATGGCCTGGAAAGGGAATATCCTGACGTACCATTACTGCTACTCTTCCATGAGGTCCATTATCAAAGGTCCCATAATGGGCTTGAACTTGGAATCCTCTCAGAGGAACCAGTTTCCCTGTCATAATCTCTTGTAGGCATACATAAAACTGGGTTACATGAAGCTATCAGATGTTGCAGTTCTTCCCATTTTGCATGAATTCCCTGACAGTTCCATTGGATTAGGGTATCCAGTTCTTCAGGTTGACAAACTAAATCTTCATAAGGTGTTTAGCAGCACCTGTGATTAAGGACTACACTTTTAGGCTGTCCCTTTCCAGCATCTTGGGTGTCGTTCTTGAAGGGTTGTTTACCTGTGGAACTAGTTTCCACAGGCTTCCTTTGGACAGGCTCAGGATTTCTTTCCGTGGGATAAGGACAGACAAATTAGAATTGTTCAGTTCTACCCTCATGGAATCCAATGAGATATAGTTAGGGCTCAAAATCTCCCAACAGTCACAGAGGTAGTGAGGATTGATTGATTTTTAAAAAATTATATGCCACGTCAACAGCTAAGAACATTAGCTGCAAATATCTTGTTAAATAGAAATATTAAAATGTTTAAAACTTTAAAAATCTATCAATAAATATCTTACAAATAACAATATATATATTAAAAGTCAAAGCATAAATATCATGCTGTAAGTGTATAAAATTATTGCATAAACATTGTGCATAATTAAATTTTATTGAAAATATTAGTCTCCCTAAGGAAACTAATAAGACCCTCTATATCACAGTCCTCCCAATACATTTTTCAGTGTATATGGGAGGAAGACAAATTACATACGTCTTTGGTCTGAAAATATGTTGCACATCTTTCCACTACATGTGCGATCGTTAATGGCTATTGGCATCCCTCACAAAGTGCTTGATTTTTAGCCATCATCGGCCTAAGAGTCAGTCTTGTGTGCCCGATTCTTAGTCTTGTTAATGCAACTTCCACTTTTCGGTTTGGGGATGGATGCTGGTCACCCAAGTGCCAAGTCAAACGCTAATCTCTCCAGTTTTTCTAGGGGTATGCCTCATTGTTCCTTCATTTATCGCGAAGAGAACTCCTGATGCTGGGTTTCAGGCGGTGTGTGGGGAGAGGAAAACAAGCATCACCAGGGCTGAGCAGCAGCTGCCTTGGCCTTCTGATCAGCTTGCTCATTCCCACTGATCCCAACATGTGCTGGCACCCAAACTAGTGTTATCTTTTTACGTGTTGAATAATGCAAGCCAATCTTGAACCTCCCTCACTACTGGGATGTAATGAGTTTAAGCTCTTTGATTGCTTGCAAGGCACCTACGAGAGTCGCAATATATCACAATAGAAGGGTTCATAAGATCTCTAGTCATCTTAACTGCTGCCAGGATGGCATGTAACTCTGCAGGGGAAGATCGAGGCTTTAGGGGAAAGACTGCCAGATGCAGTCTTCCTTCTGCTCTGCTGCAAAGCCCACACCATTTTCAGATTTCTAACCATCTGTATATATTGCAGCTGATCCTGAGCCTTAAAAAATGTGCTGAAGAAATCTCTCTCTGACTTCTGCTTCAGATCTCCCCCCTTTAGCACCCCGCATGGCCTTGGCTCGGGTCTTTTATATTGGATCAAGGTTACATCACTGGGGGTCATTTCAACTGCCTTAATGCAGCTTTCCTGCTCTGACAGCTTGTTGGCATTTATCAGACACCATGGTACGGAGGTTTCGACGGTAATGGCCGTTTACTTTTGGGAATGGATTGCTTTGCTGCAAGGTGAATTCGTGATGTGAAGTGATTAAAACAATCTTAAAACACACTGGAAATCATTCACAGATCCTTGGAATACTGCAGTTCCCCCAAAAAAAAGATTCCAGTCCACATGTTCAAGTTGCCATCTCTGCACTCCATTGGCTGGAATACCATTAACTCCTCCAAAAGTATTGGAAAGTGGTTGCTTCCATGTAAATCTTCCATGACCTGCCAAGTGAAATTCATCTGTGAATCAGGTGAACCAATTGACTGGTCTATATTGGAGACGGTTGCACAAAGTGTCTCCCCAGAGGTGATGCCGACCATTGAAATCCCCCAAAAGAGTAGAAATGGATGTGGCAACTGCCCAAGTAAAAACTTCCAAATCATCTATGTTGAGTTTATGTGGAGGAAGATAGATATATGCAACAGTTTAAGGTAATGTCAAGCCTATTCTCACAGCCTTCACCTGCATGTGTTGTCTGTAGGTGGATGGCCTGGAAGGGAATATCCTGATGTACCATTACTGCTACTCCTCCATGAGGTCCATTATCAAAGGTCCCATAATGGGCTTGAATTTGGAATTCTCTCAGGGAAATCGGATGATTTTCCCTGATCATAATCCTTTGTAAGCATACACAAACTGGATGACATGAAGTATCATCTGTTGCAGTTCTTCCCATTTGCATAAATTCCCTGACAGTTCCATTGGATTAGGGTATCCAGTTTCTCCAAACTACTTTTCATAAGGTGTTTGGGCAGCACCTGTGGTAAAGGGTTTCCCCCACATCTTTAGGCTGCCCCTTTCCAGGATCTTGGGAGAATCTTTTGAGGGGTGTTTTCCGTGGAACTAGTTTCCACAGGTTTCCCTTTTGGACAGGCTCAGGTTTTCTTTGCCTGGGCAAAGGACAGGCCTGAGCCTTTGCTTCAGGGGCACTCTGCCTATGGTGGAGACCCCTGTGGGATGTGGTGGCAGCTGGAGCTGTCACCATTGAGGCCCCTGGAGCCCTGCCTGACAGCTCCAAAGCCCCCACTTTGAAATGGGGTCTTTTGAACAGGCTCAGGATTCCCTTTTGGCCGGGCAAAGGCCAACCTGAGCCTTTCCTTCAAGGGCATTTCCCTAGCAGCGGAGGCCCCTGTGGATTGTGGTTGGCAGCTGGAGCTGTGACCGTTGAGGCCTCTGGAGCCTTATTTGATGGCCCCAAAAGACCTTACTTTGGGAGGAGGAGTCTCCTTTAATAGACCCTTCACTCCCACTCCTTTTCTGGGGGAATTCACCTGAGGCAGTTTCAGCAACTGGGGAACTGAGGTTTAAAGGAAGTGGCAAAGTGTGTGGTGTTAGAAGCACCGGAGGCAAGGGGTTGGTGGGAAGGAGGAGGGCTAGAACCGAAGCAAAGGATTTACCTGGCTGTGCAAACAGCACCCCGGGCATGTCACTTTGCCTCTTGGAAAACTAACTTTTCCTTGCTCCTTATTACCATTACTTCTTTTCAAATTTTTACCTTTCACATGCTATGAAGAGGTTCATGAGCTTCTTTGCAGTGGTAACAGGATATTGGACCTGGACAGTTGTCAAACTTGATGACTGTCGTACCACACTTTACACATATTCTTTGGGTTTTCCATTTTTCCTTTTAAAACGGCAAAAAGTTGGCTCCATGGCCATAACCCTGGCAGTGGAAGCACCCCATAGGTTGGGCACATATGGCTTTACCTTGAGGTGGTACCATGCCAACTTAATGATTCTGGAAGGACCCAACGCATTAAAAGGGTTTGAAGGAGAGCTGGTGTAGACTGTTCCAAACCGTCAACTTTTTCTTAAAACGTTTTTTCTGCCACTACATTAAAATTCTCTAGTTCCTTAACAGTTTCTCCTCAGAAAAACTCATCAGGTCTCGGGAAAAGACAAAATTTAATTCCCTTACACTGATTGAGGGTTTTGTGAGGAGAACATGAAAATTTAGCCCCAGGGTTTTGCATATCGCATGCAGACGGGCACTCTCATCTGGTGACGAAATCTCAACTATCAGGCTACCATCTCGCTGTGGGGTGATGCGAGGATCACGTTGACATACCTCCAACTATTTTTCCTATGTACTTCCAAAAATATCAAGATCCATGATTGATACACCATCAATGGTCTTCACTACTAGGTACTTACTATATGAAATACTCTCATATTCAACAGGTAAGATTTCCTTTTCCCCTTCTTACCTGGTTTGAGAGCCCGGAAACCATTACGATTCCCATTCTTGCCCTTTGGAAGCTGGAAAGGCTCCAGAGTGACAACATGTAAATTTGTAGTACTCATACAAATTAGAATTCTTCATTTCCTCATCCCCCCACCT
>NC_051390.1:40777540-40780040 GCF_015228065.2 Penaeus monodon | reverse complement strand
TTGGCAGAGACAATTTTTTCAACAGCTTTTAATATTCAATAGGGATTATTCCCAGTAAAAGGGAAGCTCACCATCGAACTCGCTAAATTAACAGATGAATTTATGGTATTGCTCCCTACTTCCCGTTCTTTGGTTGAAGTAGCTTTCACATCTCAAATAGAGCAGTTGGCAGAACTTATTGCAAACTCACTATCTAGGTTAATGCTCTCCATTGTCACCAACAATAAGCCACGCTACAGGTCCAGAAGTTGGTCCAGAGGAAGAGATAAGCTTCTATCATGACAAATTCAAGATAGCAACAAAGAAGTGTCCTGAGCCCTGCAACTTCAATAAACCTTTGAACAGCAAAGGCGAGCATTAGAGGTGCATAATGTTTGCCACACCTCTTCCATGCTCTCTCTAACATCAAGTTCCTAGTCGACACTGGCGCCGAGGTTAGTATTTTGCCTGCATCGGCCAGTCACAAATCACTTCCTCTGATCGTGAACTTGTAAGCAGCCAACGAATCAGCAATCCCTGTATGTAAACAGAAAACTCTTACACTCAACCTCAAACATCAGCGCACATTTCAGTGGACTTTCTATGTTAGCAGCTGTGTCTCAAGCCATACTTGGTGCCAATTTTTGAGAAACTTCAACCTCCTTCAACTGGAAATTGGAGAATTCTTGACACTGCTTCTACAGAGAGTACTAATACTCAACTTCTACATGGATATAGCTTGCAGATCTCCACAACCGATGCCAACAATCCATTTGCATCACTCCTGAAGTCCTTTCCTTCACTTCCTCAGCCACACTCTGCAACCCTTCCTATAAAGCATTCCGTTATACATCACATAGAAACTATGCATCAACCCACACATCGATTACCTCCAGAACGATATTACATAGTAAATAGTCCTTGCTACGTATGGGAATTATCCATGCAAGCTCCAGTGACTGGTCATCTGCACTGCATGTCGTTTCTAAGAAGAATGGAGAACTACAACCCTGTGGTGACTACAGAGCTCTCAATGCTCAGACGCTGATAGATTGTTACTCAATTTCCAACATTCACTTCGCAAGTTTTTGGATATTCCATCTTCTTCAAAACTGATCTGGTTAAAGCCATCTACCAAATACCAGTCTGCTTTTCAGACATCCTGAAAACAGCCATTATCACCCCATTCGGCTTGTATGAATATGTCTGGATGCTTTTGAACTGAAGAATGCTGCATTTCAGTGATGAAGTTTTACGAGGACTACCATTTGTCTTTGCATCAGGATCATCTAATGCAAGTCTTCAAATGTCTGAATGATTACAGTATCCAAATTCATGTTCTGCAACAATAGGTGCGAGGTGGTTGGAAACTTTTAGGCTTTTTCTTAATGAAACTAAAAATGCTGAAAAAAGCTATTTATAAGGCGATCGAATGGTTTTGGTATTTTGTAGAAGATAAAGACCTCAAGCCACTCTCTACTATTTTCAACACCAACAAGTCTACCTACGCTCCTTGACAACTTCTTCATATTGACTACATTTTGCAGTTTACTACAGACACCCTGTGTACCTAAGGCCAAAATAATACACCAGGTGATTCCTGTCTCGCAATGTCTCTGTTGTCAATTCTTCCCTCATCGATTATCCAACAATTGCCGCAGACCAAGCCAATGATGCTGAGCTGCAGAAACTGAAAGATAATCTTCCATTTCAACTGAAGACAATTAAAGTTCCTTGAACAGATGTAGACCTGTATGCTGATGTTTCTACTGACACCACTCGTCCATATCTCCCACCCTGAATGTGTACTTTCTAAAATATATTATGTCTGAATGTTTACCTGACAAATGTTTGTTTATTTGCATAGTTATCTTGTCAAAAATACTAGTAAGTCCTTAGTCCATTGTAAATAAGTACTCTCAGGAAAATGAATAAAATAAGACACAAGATCGGGATTAATATTTAACCCTTAATATTATACAATACCCTCTTTATTCTTGTTTTCTGCTGACGATGAGCCTTACTGGACTCAAGGACGTGTCAATAAAGACCATCCAGCATCGCCTTTAGAAAGACCTATATTTACGGACTCCGTATCTATAAAGCTTCTACTCCCTAAAGCTATGATTTTTTTTTTTTTTTTTTTTTTTTAGAAAAGTACCGACGTTAGATATTATCCGATTATAAGAAAGTGAGGGGAGCTTTAATGTTCGTGCGTCGCCCCAATTCAGTGTTGCGCTGCGATCTGAAATACATAATCGAGGCAGTTAAATTTGCGGACATTGTGATGGTCTGGGGTTCTTTCATTGGAAATAAGGGTAGGTTAGCTATGCTTTCTTCTAAAGAATGTTTCAGTGAGCTGAAGGGATTGCATTCGCTATTACTTTAGGAAATTTAAGAACATGATTATTTGATACACGATAACGCCCCTTGCCACCAGTCAGAGACATTTTGTAAGTTTTTAAATGACAGTGACCCATGCCAAAATGGCCGCAAATGGTATTGCAGCAGAAATGGAGCA
>NC_051390.1:40743023-40765523 GCF_015228065.2 Penaeus monodon | reverse complement strand
ATCAAAAGTATGCAATAAAGAATGACGGAGAAATGTTTTATATCAAGAATGAAATTATAAGGTAGTGGAAGACTTTTCAGGGTCTATACAAATCAAATGAAAAACCCGGATATAAACAAGCAGAAAGGCATGAAGAGAGGAAAAAAACCAGGTGAAAACGGAATTAGTATAGACCTGAAAAAAAGATGCTGGAGAAATTGCAAAAGGAAAATAGCAATCTTTTAAAAAAATCCTTTTCAACGGGAAATCCAAAAAGCCAGGAAAAATTTAACAGTTATTTTGTACATAGAAAAGGAATAGAAAAAGGGTCTGAAAAACTACGAACCTAAACCCCCTTTCATTATTTAAAAACTATTTAAAAAATGCCATCACAACTCGCATCTCTCAGTCGGATTTAACCAAAATAGAGAACAGTCAGGCTTCGCAGTGGATTCTCAACAACAGACCCCTGTGTATGGCATCATCGATTACGAAAAGGCTTTTGACTCTTGCAAGTACCAGTAGTACAAGACCCATTCGATGACAGGAGTAGAGGAGGTTTATTGGAAATATGGAAGATATATACAAAACATGGAACACGCAACCATAAAGGGTCCACCAGGAAACCGTTAAATACAAATTAGGTGTTAGACAGGGCGATTCCCTATCTCACCACACTTTCCTTAAAGGGAAATATTCAAGAAGCTAGAATGGAACCGGATTAGGTTCAAATAAGAAATTTGCAGATGATCGGACTTCGGATGAACAAGAAAAAGACTAAGATCAGGGCGACAGTAGAGTTCATTCGAACAGATACATGTACAAGGCGAAGCGCTAGAGGTAAGTGGACAAATATATATAACTAGGGCAACACGTACAAACAAACACATCTAGCGAAAGAGGAAATTTAAGCGACGCATCAGTCTAGATGGAGCGCCGTCGGAGACAAGAGGCTCCTTGCCATTATGTTTAAAAGAAAAGTCTTTTAAACCCAAAGCGTCTTCCCGGGTTTTGACCTAGAATCAGAAACATGGACTACAACCAAAATTTCTGGAGAGGAAACTAACAAATGCCCAGAGAGGGATGGAGAGGTTAATGCTGAAAAATTTGCCTAAGAGATCGGATGAGGGCGACGTGGATCAGGGAAAAAGACAAATGTGGAAGATATACTTGTGAGTATCAAAAAAAAAAAATGACAATGGGTAGGTCATATATGTCAGAGACGGGATGGCAGATGTATAAAAAAAAGAACAGGATGGACTACAGTAACAAAAGAGCCCAAAAAGCCGACCCCGACAGGATGCTGACGAAATGCGAAATTTGGGGGGCGAAGACTGGAAACAAAAACCCAAGACAGACAAAGGGAAAAGATTTGAAGAGGCTACGCCCCTGCGGGGAATTGATTCAGCTAATGAGAAAACCCGTCTCACGGGGGGGGAAAACGACTTTTCCCTTTGAGAAATAAAAGCGCCGGGACAACGTTCCCGCCGACCAGGGGTTGATTGGGAAAAGGCTTCCAATCAGGCGAGGGTGGCACTGTCAAAAAACCTTCAGGATGAGTTGAGAGGGGCCTATCCCAGAGTGGAATGAAGGTTTTCAATTTTTATATAATATATATATATATATTATATATATTATATATATATATAAAATTATATAGTATTTATTTATTATATATATTATTATATATATATTATTATATATATAATTTATTTTTTAAATTATTATATATAATATATATTTTATAAATATATATAATAAAATTATAATATATATATATATATATATTATATTTATTAATATATAATATAAATTTTTTAAAATAATTACTATGTGTTTGTTGTTATGTTTTGTATATATAACATAATATAAATAGGGGGCCGCGGTGGCCGAGGGGTTTTAGAGCTGGGACCAAGACGTCACGACGGCAATCTGATTTCGAGGGTTCGAGTCAGGGCGGGGCGTTTTTCCCTTTGGGGAAAAAAATTTTCACCTCGTTGCCTCCCTAGCCCAAAGTAAGTGTGATCCCTACCCCGGATAAATAAGAGAGAATGATTAAATAAAAGGTAACACCGGCACTCTCCGTGGAAAGGAACTGGGGACCCTCCCACGTACTCACCCCAAGACATCACAACAGAAAACTACAATTAAGTATCATGCTGTGACCAGGGCGGTAAAACAGAACCTCCGAAAAAAAAAAATGATATGTTAATATAAAATAAATAAAATATTATATTTTGTATATATATTATTAAAATATAAAATTATTAATATATATATATAATTATATATGCATATATATGTGTACTAATAAATGATTTATATAATAATATATTATATATATATATAATTTGGTGTTGTAAATTTATTATATATATATATTATATATAAAATATTATATATAATATATTATATATATATATTTAAAGGCCGCATGACGGAGGGTTAGAGCATCGGACTCAAGACTGCCACGACGGCAATCTGAGTTCGAGGGCGAGTCCCCCGGCCGGGGGCGTTTTTCCCTTTGGGAAAGGGAAACTTCTCTCAATTGCCTACCAGCACTGGGTGGCCAAGCCCCCCAATCAACTGCTGGCCCCAAACCCCGGATGAAAAAAGAATGATTAC
This sequence comes from Penaeus monodon, assembly GCF_015228065.2. Taxonomy (NCBI): domain Eukaryota; kingdom Metazoa; phylum Arthropoda; class Malacostraca; order Decapoda; family Penaeidae; genus Penaeus; species Penaeus monodon. The sequence continues at coordinate 40,762,919 of NC_051390.1, read as the reverse complement.
CAAAAGGGAAGGGAAAAGGGAAAAGGGAACGGGGGAATTCCCACGTATCACCCCCAAGAGCATTACAAAAAGAAATCTTAATTAAGTTTATGCTGTGCCCACGGCGGCTCAACAAAACCTACGTAAAAAAAAAAAAAAAAAAAAAAAAAAAAAAAAAAAAAAAAAAAAATATATATATATATATATATATAATAAATATTTACTACGATGATGTATTTATGTAACAACTACCTTTTGCATTATAAAAGGAAATCTATAGGAGAGATGTGGCTCTGTATTCTTTTTTGTACTTCAATTAAAGAATGTACTGAAAAGTCGAGCAAATTTATGATGGAATTTGGGGTGCATATGAATATAAAATTATTATATATAATATTTTATATATATATATATATTATTTTATATAATATATATATATAATTAATACAATCAACATAAATAAATAAAATAAGAAAAAAAAATATAATATATTTAAAAACCATATTTATACAAATATGTAACTTTGTATATATAATAATATAAAATATATAATATATTATATATAATATATTATATAATAATATAATAATAAATTATATATGCATGCATATATTATATATATATTATATTAAATATATATATAATATTATTTTAATTATTATATATAATATTTTTAATATATAATTATTAAATATATAAGGGGCCCGCGGGCCGAATGGTTAGAGCGTCGGATTCCGACGTACGCGGCAATTGAGTTTCGGGGGTTCGAGTCCCCGTCCGGCGCGTTGTTCCGAGGGAAAAGGAAAAATTTCACCTCGTTTGCTCCCTAGCCACTGGGGGGCCCCAACCGGCCCAAGTCAGTCCCGGGAAAAATAGAGATGGGGACTCGATAAAAACCCCGGGGCGGAAGCAATGGAAAACCACCGCTCTAATCCCAAAAAAACAGGGAAAAAACCCAGGTCGTCAAGGCCGCGGTGGCCGAAGGGTTTTGAGCGTGGGACTGTCACGAGGGCAATCTGAGTTCAGGGTTCGGTCACGGCCGGCGCGTTGTTCCCTTGGGCAAAAAAACTTCACCTCTTTGCCTGCCTAGCCATGGGGGGGCCAAAGCAAGCCAAGTAAATGCGGGTCCCAACCCGGAAAAAAATAGAAGAATGTTTACCTAAAAAGGTAACACCGGCACTCCCCGGGGAAAGGAACTGGGGACCCTACCACGACTCACCCCCAAGAGTCCAACAAAAAAAATACAATTTAAGCATCATGCTTGCCACGGGCGGCCAGACATAAAACCTACCGTTAAAAAAAGAATTATATATATTATATTATATATAATATATATATAAAATAAAAATATATTATATTTACACACACCCCAACACACACACCACACACAACAACACACACACACACAACACCACAATATATAATAAAATATAATATTATATATATATTTTAAAATATAATACATATAATATAATAAAATATATATATATTTTATATATATAAAATTATATAATTATATAATATTTTATATATATATATTATATTTTTTGTGTGTGTGGGTTTGTTAACATATAAATATAAGTAAAAAAAGAAGAAATGTGTATTAATATATACTATATATAATTATATAATAATAATATATAATTATATAAAATATAAATATATATATATATATATATACACACATGTTTATATGATGGATATATATATTTACTACATTAGAAAATTTTAATTTAAAGAAATTTTTATAATTTAATATAATATATAAAATTATTTTAAATATATTATATGTAAATATATTATGCATATGCGTGTGTGTGTGTAAAAATATATAAATATATATATATATATAATTATATAAAAATTTTTATATATATATATAATATAATATATAATAATATATATAATATATAGACTATATTTTTATATATATTAATATATAATATAAATATTATATATATAATACATATATTTATATTATTATAATATTATTATATTAATATATAAAAATATATATATATATATATATATATATATATATAATATAGTGTGTGTGTTGTTGGGTGTGTGTGCCTATCCCTGGCATTTAAAGGGTTCAGTTTAAAAACGTTATAATACGTAGTACAAAAAAGTTTAGGTCACTAAAATCAAAACCCTTCCATTGATTTTTTTTAAGGACTTTTTCCAACTTTTTGAAGCCCCCCCTTATACACACGCCCGCAACACACCCAAAAAAACCCAACCACACCACACACCCCAAAACACCCCACACACACACACACACATACACACCACACATACACTACATGTGTTTTTTTTTTATTTATGTATATATTATAATAAATAATTTTATATAATTTTTTTATATTATATATTTTATATATTATTTAAATAATTTAATTATAATTAAACGTACCATTTTTGGGTATGTGTGCGTGTATGTATACATGCATATGTATGTATGTAGGGGCAAAAATATGAAAGAAAGGAAATAGTAGTCAATGATGATCACTCGTAGTGATAACGATGGCGACAACTATTTTTTGGTAAATAAGGAAAAACAGAGAAAGAATAGACAGAAAATTTAAGATTAGAGAAAATCATGAAAAGGGCAGATCAACTTTCCCGAGTAATAAGTGCCGGTGCTGAACCTTGCAACAAAAATTAACATGCACCTTGAGCCTTGAACTATCCGAGAAAGAACTAAAGAGTCTTCATTAGTCAAACGTAATATCAAGTTTCTGAGGGTTTCTTAAGAAGTCACAATATCTTCATCAACTCAACTACACATGTCTTGAAAGAGAGCGAACGATGTATATTTCAGGATAAAAAGATATTGCGAAAATTTAGTGATTTGCTAACGATAAACTACTGGAAAGATGTGAATGATCATTACATTCGAAAAATGGTAAGGAAGTCGGATAAAGTTTTGATTATTAATTTGGGTAGTCTCTTGCTTGTTATTTCCACGGAATCTTTGATAACAAAGTTTTCATCGAATAAGATTCTACAGAAATGGTATAATTATAGAAAAAAACTTACTTTTCCCTTTTTAATAAAAACGAAAGAGCTCAATTAGCGTAACTTTAGGAACAATCCCGGCTCGGGACGAGTTAGGAATTATTTCCCCTTGACTTTTCAATTATTAAAGTGAATCCAGGTATCCACGCACAAATGACTCGATGGACTCGTATATGGTCGCATATTGGGTGCATATCTGTGCGTGGTGTGTGTGTGTTTTTTATACAATATACATATATGTGTATTTGTTCACACACATACACACACACACACAATATATATATATAATATATATATATATATATATAAATATATAAAATATATATATAAAATATATAAAATGCAAGCATAGGTAATTAATACACATACATGTGTGTGTGTGTGTGATATGTATTTATAAACACGCAGTATAAAAAAAAAAAAAAAATATATATATATATATATAATATATATTTATATATATATATAAATATTATATATATATATATATAAGAAAACAACACACAAACATTTATATATGTATGTATGAATATATATATATATATATATATATATATATATTATATATATATATATATATATTTATGTATGTAAGTATTAAATATTATAGTATGTTTATATACATGAAAGATGACAAAGATAAATTTAAGTTTAAAAAAATACAATCATATCACAAATGTATTACTTTCGAATTACTATTCAACATAAATGTTCAAACATAGATTAATAATACAACCTTGATGTTCAAACACAGTTATTTTGACAAAGAAAAAGTATCATACCTAGATATCTGTTCTCGATAGCTGTGAAGCCACTCATTCCCTTCTCTCATTTACTTTACTTTTACCCTCAGAAAACATTTTAATCTATAACCAATTTCAATACAACCATTACTGCTATCTAGATATAAAGAAAAAGGTTTAGCAGCAGGCATCTCCCTGTCATACCCGTCCGGCCTAACGATCGAGTCAAAAAACAAAACGTTCCAAAATTTATCGACTCATTTATGTCGTATTTAATTTTAGGTAATTATAGTATCTTTCCCGATTCTTTCACTTGTACAAACTAAGAAAAAATATAAAGTTCAAATGAAATCATACAGCTATGACATAGCAGATACATATAAATCATACATAATTTTTTACCATTAAAGATATCGTTTCAGGAGTAGAATTTTTAGGTTCTGTAGGACTACCGAAAAATTAATACAATTCATGCATATGAATTGCACAGGAAAAGTAGAGTTTGAGAGGATAAGTGCAAAAATTTTATATGTTTGTGTGCGTATGTATGTATGTAAAACAGATAAAAAATAACACACACAGATATATTATATATATATATATATATATATTATATAATATATATAAATATATATATATATATATATATATATGGGTGTGTGTGTTGTGTGTGTTGTTGTGTGTGTGTGTGTGGTGTGTGTGTGTGTGCGTGAGTGTGTGTGTGGGTGTGTGTGTGTGTGTGTGTGTGGTGTGTGTGTGTGTGTGCATATATATATATATAAAATATATATATAATATATATATATTTATATATTTTAATATATATATATACATATAAAACCTTTATACACACGCACACACACACCCCATACATATGGTGTGCGTGTATATATTATAATATATATATATATATATATAGATATATATAATATATATATATAATATATATTATATTTTATATATATATAAATGTATATGTATATGTATATATATAATATAAGATATCATAAATTATATATAAAATATACATATATTATGTATATTTTAATATATATATATATATATATATATATATATATATATTATATATATATATATATATATTTAAAATTTAATATATATATAATTATATATACTTTTTACACACACACATACATAAATATGTATTAATATATTATATATATATTCATATATATTATATATATATATAATATATATACTATATATATAATCGTAGTGATTGAACTTCCAGTCGGGAAGCGGAGGCGTATAAGGAACCAGAAAACCAGGTTTATGGGGAAACAGCATCTTTATTGTCAGTCGTTTCGGGTGTAAAGGTCGTCACCATTATCAATGATTAGCTGCAATTCAACACGACATATAACTATGAAGGTCTAGAAACCAATATAATATTCTTAAATGAATAATATAACATTACTGTGAGATATGTTAATTGATATAACATGTACAAAATATACAGAGAATGACGCGAACGCACCTGTCATTTGTCATTTCCTGTTTACATTTGGTAATATTATTGGAACTTTGGGATGTATAGAAAATGTAGGTGGTTTCAGACAGGGTAACTATTGTAGTTAGGAGCGGAGTAATTCGATGTCAGTGGAGGTTAACTATTAATTAATAAATATTTAACCTCCAATGACATCAAATTTGTTTAGTTCTAGACCTTCATAGTTATAGGTCGTATTGATATTGCAGCTAATCATTGATAATGGGTGACGACCTTTACACCCGAACGTCTGGCAATAAAGATGCTGTTCCCGATAAGCCTAGTTTATCTGTTCCTAAATATATATATATAATATATAATATATATATATAAATATATATATAATATAAAATAATATATATATTTTATATATATAATATATATAATATATATATATATATATATAATATAATATATATATATATATATATATATAATATTATATATAAAAATATATATATATATATATACACATTCACACACACACCCCAAAACACACAACGTGTTGTGTGCGTGTGTATAAATATGTGAATATATATATATATATATATATGTATATAAACAATTATATGTGTGTATATATAGATGTATATATATAAATATAAAATAAAATATATATATATTTTATATATATACATAGAGAGAGAGAGAGAGAGAGAGAGAGAGAGAGAGGGGAGAGAGAGAGAGAGAGAAGAGAGAGAGAGAGAGAGGAGAGAGAGAAATACATTGGGAGGAGAATAAAACGTTGTTTGCTCGATAAAAAATGTAGGTTTTTTCTTACAATTATTACTTGACCATGCTCCATTTCTGCTGCAATCCCATTTGCGGCCATTTTGGCATGGGCACTGTCATTTAAAAACTTACAAAAGTCTCTGATGGTGGCAAGGGGCGTTATCGTGTATCAAATAATCATGTTCTTAAATTTCCTAAAGTAATAGCGAATGCAATCCCTTCAGCTCACTGAAACATTCTTTAGAAGAAAGCATAGCTAACCTACCCTTATTTCCAATGAAAGAACCCCAGACCATCACAATGTCCCCCAAAAATTTAATGCCTCGATTATGTATTTCAGATCGCAGCGCAACACTGAATTGGGGCGACGCACGAACATTAAAGCTCCCCTCATTTTCTTAAAAATCGGATAAATCTAACGTCGGTACTTTTCTAAAAAAAAAAAAAAAAAAAAAAATCATAGCTTTAGGAGTAGAAGCTTTATAGATACGGAGTCCGTAAATATAGGTCTTTCTAAAGGCGATGCTGGGATGGTCTTTATTGACACGTCCTTGAGTCCAGTAAGGCTCATCGTCAGCAGAAAACAAGAATAAAGAGGGTATTGTATAATTTTAAGGGTAAATTTTAATCCCGATTTGGTCTTATTTTATTCATTTTCCTGAGAGTACTTATTTACAAGGACTAAGGACTTTACTAGTATTTTGACAAGATAACTATGCAAATCAACAAACATTTGTCAGGTAAACAGAAAGACATAATATTTTTAGAAAGTACACTTTCAGGGGGAGATATGGACGGTGGTGTCAGTAGAAACATCAGCATACAGGTTACATCTGTTCAAGGAACTTTAATTGTCTTCAGTTGAAATGGAAGTTTATCTTTCAGTTTCTGCAGCTCAGCATCTTTGGGTTTGGTCTGGGCAATTGTTGGATAATCGATGAGGGAAGAATTGACAACAGAGACATTGCGAGACGGGAATCACCTGGTGTATTATTTTGGCCTTGGGTTTACACAGGGTGTCTGTAGTAAACTGCAAAATGTAGTCAATAGAAGAAGTTGTCAAGGAGCGTAGGTAGATTTGTTGGGTTGAAAATAGTAGAGAGTGGCTTGAGGTCTTTATCTTCTAAAAAATCCCAAAAAACCATTCGATCGCCTTATAAATGCTTTTTTCGCATTTTAGTTTCTTTAAGAAAAAGCCTAAAAGTTTCCAACCACCTCGCACCTATTGTTGCAGAACATGAATTTGGGATACTGTAATCATTCAGACATTTGAAGACTTGCATTAGATGATCCTGATGCAAGACAAAGGGTAGTCCTCGTAAAACTTCATCACTGAAAGCAGCATTCTTCAGTTCAAAAGCATCCAGACATATTCATACAAGCGAAAAGGGGTGATAATGGGTGTTTTCAGGATGTCTGAAAAGCAGGGGACTGGGATTTGGTAGATGGCTTTTAAACCCGACAGTTTTGAAGAAGATGGAATATCCAAAAACTTGCGAAGTGAATGTTGGAAATTGAGAACAATCTATCAGCGTCTGAGCATTGAGAGCTCTGTAGTCACCACAGGGTTGTAGTTCTCCATTCTTCTTAGAAACGACATGCAGTGCAGATGACCAGTCACTGAGCTTGCATGATAATTCCCATAGTAGCAAGGACTATTTACTATGTAATATCGTTCTGGAGGTAATCGATGTGTGGGTGATGCATAGTTCTATGGATGTATAACGGAATGCTTTATAGGAAGGGTTGCAGAGTGTGGCTGAGGAAGTGAAGGAAAGGACTTCAGGAGTGATGCAAATGGATTGTTGGCATCGGTTGTGGAGATCTGCAAGCTATATCCATGTAGAAGTTGAGTATTATTTCTCTCTGTAGAAGCAGTGTCAAGAATTCTCCAATTTCCAGTTGAAGGAGGTTGAAGGGTTTTTCCCAAAAAATTTGGGACCAAAATATGGCTTGAGACACAGCTGCTAACATAGAAAGTCCACTGAAATGTGCGCTGATGTTTTAGGTTGAGTGTAAGAGTTTTCTGTTTACATACAGGGATTGCTGATTCGTGGCGCTTACAAGTTCACGATCAGAGGAAGTGATTTGGATGGGCCGATGCAGGCAAAATATAACCTCGGCGCCCGTGTCGACTAGGAACTTTATGTTAGAGAGAGCATGGAAGAGGTTTTGGCAAACATTATGCACCTCTAATGCTCGCCTTTGCTGTTCAAAGGTTTTTTGAAGTTGCAGGGCTCAGGACACTTCTTTGTTGCTATCTTGAATTTGTCATGATAGAAGCTTATCTCTTCCTCTGGGCCAACTCTGGACCCGTAGCGTGGCTTATTTTTGGTGGGCAATGGAGAGCATTAACCTAGATAGTGAGGGTTTTCAATAAGTTCTGCCAACTGCTTATTTGAGATGTGAAAGCTACTTCAACCAAGAAACGGGAAGTAGGGAGCAATACCATAAATTCATCTGTTAATTTAGCGAGTTCGATGGTGAGCTTCCCTTTTACTGGGAATAATCCCTATTGAATATTAAAAGCTGTTGAAAAAATTGTCTCTGCCAAAACTACCATACTTGTCTCCAAGGAGCTCCTTCATACGATATGACAAATCAGGTTTTTCGTTGCCGAGTTCTTCCTTACTGAGAAGTTCCTTAAAGTCTGATAGTAAGGAAGATTCAGTCTCAACAGCAATGCGGTCTTCAGCACAGCAGTCGAATGACATCTGAACCTTGAGCCAAAACTCTGGAGGAAGGGGAGAGATGATGACACTTTTGCTGATGTGGTGCACTTTAAAACAACACTTTAGGGGGTGGGAACCACAGGAAGGGTCATGTCTGCAGCAAGTCGGTGCTCGGAATACATTGATAGATGTAAGTCATCTTTGGTGTTTCTACAGGTAGCATCGTCACTTCTGGTTTCCTCGTTTGGGCATCTGAGACACAAGTGGGACAAACACAGAGAAAGTCACTGATGGGTGACAACAGTCAACAGGCATTACAAACTTTAGAGTCACCCAATGTTTTCTTTTTGTTTTGCATAGTGTGTTTGTTATCTGTCCGGTTTGAGGTGGATAAGTCCCTTAAAGCCCTGGATGATGTCTCTTGGCTAAACCAGTATTTCTACCCCCGTATTTAGTCCATTAAAGGGCCCTGCTCATTTAAAGTGGTCACGATCGGGCGAGGGCGCACGCCCGCAGGCTTAGCAACCCCTAAGGAATGCGACACCTCCCCGAAAAAACTGCCGGATACAAAATCACCTTTCGAACTGCCTCTAACCCCTAACCCCATCCTAACCCGTTCCAACATCGTGCTATATCCTTCTTCCCCCATCACTTGCCCCCTTCCCTCAACCCTTTTGTGGGCAGAGGTTTGCGATCTCGCCTAGCAATCTTGCTGACCCGCGTTTTAAATCCCTCGTTGCCAGTGGATGGTAAACCCCGGCCATTCCTTGCGCACAGAGGAAATTTTGAAGCAAAATGAAAACAGACAGTATGTCACACCAAGAATATCCATTGTATCAATGAAATCAAAACCCAAACCTTTAAAACCTTTAACCTTTAACCATCGCGCAAGCCTACAATTTATGCATGGGCTCATTATAATGAAGTGCGTATGTGCGGCCATGCAGACGCTGTTCAAACGTTTGTGCAACAGCATGAGTGGTATGCACGGGAATGAGCAGGTGTATGCGGTTTTGTTACCTCTCCCTGTGGTGTGTATGCAAGAGAAGCAGAATTGTATATCTGTGCGTATATGTGTAAAATTTCACATGGGTGTATGTATATACATGTGCGATTGTATATAACATATATTATATATATAAATATAAAATATATATAATATATATATATATTATATATATATAAAATATATTGTGTATATGTAGGTGTGAGTGTTATATGCATATATATATATATATAATATATATATATATAATTATATATATTATATAATATATATATATATTATATATATATATATATATGTGGGGTGGTTTGTGTGTGTGTGTGTGTGTGTGTGTGTGTGTGTGTGTGTGTGGGATATTAAGTATATGTATGTATCTATGTATATGGTATATATGTATGCGTATATATATATATATATAATATATATTTTATATATATATATATATATTATATATATATATATTTATATATATTATATATTATATATAATATATATATATATATGTATAGTGTGTGTGTGTGTGTGTGTGTGTGTGTGTGTTTTGGGGTGTGTGTGTGTGTGTGTGTGTGGTGTGTGTGTGTGTGTTTTGTGTGTGACTGAGCGAAAACATCAAGATGTTTTTCGGGCTGTCGATGGTAAAGTAGAAAGAAAAGTGCAAAATCGAGTTGATGTCGAAGGATGGTGGAGAGGTCCACGGCTGCTCAAACATGAGCATACCGTTATTGATGATTGATGATGTATGAATATATGCATAGGGGCATATGTAACGGTGTATGCTTTTATGTGCATGTGCACGAATTGAACATGTGCATAGTTACTTAGGGCACTTAGTGTCTGCATAGGCATACGTACGCATAAATAAAATCAGTGTATAAAAATGCAATCGCACATATATATACACATCTGATACTCAGGCTCATGCTTTCTGGAGTATACCCTGGTGTAATGAGCGGGCACGTGCGGGGCTGTCATAGACAGGGCCCACCTTAGCTGGAGGGGCTTATCAGTGGCATCCTGGATAAACTACTCCCCTCCCACCAAGATAACCTAAGGCAGTAGGTGGGGGGTAACTCGGCTGTCTACCACTCAAACAAAAAACATGAAATACACAAAATTTGCAACGGGGCCCCCATCCCCCGGAGGCGAAGGAGCCCTTGGTTACGGCGGCGTCAGGATTTATTCCAGAGCAGAAGGTGCTAAAAATCACCGGTTAAAAACAGGCCACCCACGTTGATGAACCTTTGCATATATAATATATAAGGAAAATGTGAATGAATCCGACTTACTAGCATTACTTGAGGAACTATCACAAATGGATATTAATGGAATCTGAGCGGTTAGAAGACTGGACGAAAAGCAGAAGATTGAAATGATGGGCATTTGCTCTATTGGAGAGGTAAACCCCAGGGTAAAAAAGCAGGAATTAGGGGTAGGTTTTTTAGTTCACAAATGTTTAGAAAAGAATATCGTTGGAATTTTTTATTAAAATGCGAAAGAGTGGCTTTCTTAACAATAAAACTAAACAATAGGTATCCAACTTGCACCACAGTGATGAAAAAATAGGTATTTTCTATGAAGATGTTCATTCAGCAGCAAGAGTTTAAAACCATTTCACAATTTTTATGGGCTATTTTAATGCCAAAGTAGGTAAGAAGACAGAAGAAATTAAAAGAGCATTAAAGGCATGGACAGAGGGAAAACACCAGGTGAGGACGGAATTAATATAGACCTTATAATAGATGCAGGGAAATCTTTTAAAAAATGCCTTCTGAATGGAAAAAAAATCTGAAAGCCTGGAAAAATGCAAAAAAATATTTTGATACATAAAAAAGGGATAAAAAGGGATCTAAAAAACTACGCCCAAAAAACCCTACTTTTAATTACTTAAATATTCACAAAAGTTATCACAAGCATCTCTGACAGTCTGGATTCTAACCATCCTAGAGAACAAGCAGGCTTCAGCAGTGAATTCTCAACAACAGACCATATCCACACGCCCTACAAATAAAAGAAATAAATAGATATAGGAAAAACCCCCGTGCATGGCATTCATTGATTACGAAAAGGTTTTGACTCTACAAATACAGTAGTACTAGAAGCTATCCGAAGACAAGGAGTAGAGGTGGTATATTGTAAAATATTAGTTGATATATACGAAGATGGGACAGCAACCCTCAAGCTCCACTAGGAAACCAATAAAATATCAAAATTTAAAAGGTGTCGACAGGGCGTACCATCTCACCAAAAATGTTTACAGCTTGTCTTGAGGAAAAAATTTTAAGAAGCTAGGATGGGAAAGGAAAGGGAATCAAAATAGGAGACAAATACTTAAACAATTTAAGATTTGCAGATGATATTGTTTTCTTTAATGAATTTCAAATAAAATACAGCCCAAATAATAAATGATCTGAATTTGAAAAGGCTGAAAATCAGACTTAGGGGGAACAAAAAAAGACTTAATATCATGTTCAACATTAGAGTCAATTTGAACAGATACATGTACAAGGCGAAGTGCTAGATGCAGCTGGTGAGAAAAAATTGGTCTATAATTTCCGGTTGTGGAAGCATCCTTTCCAGGTTTAGGGACAGGAATGATTATAGCCTCTTTCCATGTGAATGGCACTGTACCCTCCCTATAGATCGTATTGAATAGGTCCAGCAGGAACTTCTGGGAGTTGTGAGATATCATTTGGTATGGAATATTGGCACTTCCTGGGGAGTCTTACGGCAGAGCTGCAAAGCAAAGGTTCATCTCAGGGCAAAAATGGTAAGTTGTATGGAAGTTTTGCGCAGTAATACTGAAGAATGATTGCTCCTATTCAGCCAAAAAGTGGAGAGTGGGGCGGGTGTAAGATGCTCCAGAAGAATCTCTGCCATAGATTTATCTTTTTTGTCTGTGATGATTATGCTATATATCTTCAAAGCAGATGTGCTCTTCCAGCAATTTTATTTTCCCTTGTCCCATACCCATGCTAAGGGGATCCCAGTGTTAATCGAGGAGACATAACGTCTCCACCACATCCATCTAGCCTCCTTTAGCACTCGTGGCTCAGGTCCTTTTGTGATGGATCAAAATACATCAATGGGGCGTCGTTTCAACTACCTTAATGCAGCTTTTCTTGCTCTGACAGTTTGTTGGCATTCATCGGGACCATTATGGTACTGGAGGTCGATGGTACGCCTGCTACTTTTGGGAAGGATGCTTCTGCTGCAAGGTAAATTCGTGATGTGAAGTGATTAACAGCAATTTGAACACACTGGAAATCATTCACAGATCCTTGCAAAACTGCAGTTGATCTAAAAAGTTTTTCCAGTCCGCATGCACCCCTTTGGCGGGGAATACCATCACCTCCTCTAAAGTATTGGAAAGTGGTTGTTTCTATGTAAGTCTCCCATGACCTCCAAGTGAAAAACTGTGAATTGGGTGAACCTATTGACAGATCTATATTGGAGAATGTCCTAGTTTGAATTTGGAAATGTGTGTGTCATCCCTCAGTAAAACTACTCTTAAGAACAACCCCCCTAACGGAAGCCGCCTTGCCGCGGTGGGGGCTTTGAGGTCCCAATGATCTGGTGAGCCGGACCAGAGGGCTACCCATACTGGGGGGGTCACCAGTGGGGGATGAGACAAAATGGCTTCCTGGTGCACCAAGGCCTATGAGAGGGGATGGTGCACCCCCCTGGTTCATCTCATCTTGGACCTATAGTTTCCCCTCGTTGGACTCCATGGTGGGTGGGGGGATGAGGAAATGAAAAATTCTAATTGTATGAGTACTACAAATTTACATGTTGTCACTCTGGAGCCTTTCCAGCTTCCAAAGGGCAAGAATGGGAATTTCGTAATGGTTTCCGGGCCCCTCAAACCAGGTAAGAAGGGGAAAAGGAAATTTACCTGTGAAATGAGAGTATTTCATATAGTAAGTACCTAGTAGGAAGACCTTTGGGGTGTATCAATCATGGATCTTGATATTTTTGAAGTACATAGGAAAATAGTGAGGTATGTCAACGTGATCCTCGCATCACCCCACAGCGAGATGGTGGCCTGATAGTTGAGATTTCGTCACCAGATGAGAGTGCCGTCTGCATGCGATATGCAACATCCCTGGGGTCAATTTCATGTTCTCCTCACAAAACCCTCAATCAGTGTAAGGGAATTAATTGTCTTTTCCCGAGACCTGATGAGGTATTCTGAGGAGAAACTTTTTAGAGGAACTAGGAATTTAATGTAGTGGCAGTAAACGTTTTAAGAAGAAAGTTGACGTTTGGAACAGTCTACACCAGCTCTCCTTCTAACTTTTAATGCTTTGGTCCTTTCCAGAATCATTTGAGTTGGCATGGTACCACCTAAAGGTAAAGCCATGTGTGCCCAAAACCATGCGGTGTTTTCCATGCCAGGGTTATGGCCATGGAGCCAACTCTTCCCGTTTTAAGAAATGGACAACCAAGAATATGTGTAAAGTGTGGTACGACAGGTCTCAAGATGCCCAAACTGTCCAGGTCCAATATCCTGTTACCACTGCAAAGAAGCTCATAAAACCTTCTTCATAGCAATGTGAAAGGTACAAATTTGAAAAAGAAGTAAGGGGTAAAAAGGAGGCAAGGAGAAAGGTTAGTTTTCCAGAGGCAAAGTGACATCCCCGTGTGCTGTTTGCACAGCCAGGTAAATCCTTTGCTTGGGTTCTACCCCATCCTCCTTCCCACCAACCCTTGCCCTCCGGTGCTTCTAACACCACAACTTTGCCACTTCCTTTAAACCTCAGTTCCCAGTTGCTGAAAACTGCCTCAGGTGAATTCCACCAAAAAACGGAGTGGGAGTGAAGGGTCTATTAAGGAGACTCCTCCTCCCAAGTAAGGTTTTTGGGGAGCCATCAAATAAGGCTCCAGGGGCCCTCAACGGTCACAGCTCCAGCTGCCACCACATCCACAGGGGCCTCCGCTGCTGGGCAGAATGCCCTTAAAGGAAAGGCTCAGGTATGCCCTTTGCCCAGGCAAAGGAACCTGAGCCTTTTTCAAAAGACTCTTTTCAAAGTGGGGTCTTTGGAGCCTGTCAGGTGGGGCTCCAGGGCCTCAATGGTGACAGCTCAGCTGCCACCACATCCACGGGGGTCTCCACCACTAGGCAGAGTGCCCCTGAAGCAAAGGCTCAGGCCTGTCCTTTGCCCAAGCAAAGAAATCCTGAGCCTGTCCAAAGGAAGCCTGTGGAAACTAGTTCCACGGCTAAACAACCCCTCAAAAGATTCTCCCAAGATCCTGGAAAGGGACAGCCTAAAAGATTGGGGCAAACCTTGACCAAGTGCTGCCAAACCCCTTTATGAAGAAGTGTTTGGAGAACTGGATACCCTAATCCAATGGAACTGTCAGGGAATTCATGAAAAATGGAAGAAACTGCAACAGATGATAGCTTCATGTCATCCAGTTTGTGTATGCTTACAAAGGATTATGACCAGGGAAAATCATCCGATTTCCCTGAGAGAATTTCCCAAATTCAAGCCCATTATGGGACCTTTGATAATGGACCTCATGGAGGAGTAGCAGTAATGGTACATCAGGATATTCCCTTCCAGGCCATCCACCTACAGACAACACTGCAGGTGAAGGCTGTGAGAATAGGCTTGACATTACCTTAAACTGTTGCATATATCTATCTTCCTCCACATAATCTCAACATAGATGATTTGGAAGTTCTACTTGGGCAGTTGCCACATCCATTTAAACTTGGGAGATTTCCAATGGTCGGCATCAACCTCTGGGGAGACACTTTTTGCAACCGTCCCCCAATATAGGGCCAGTCAATTGGTTCACCTGATTCCACAGATGAATTTCACTTGGCAGGTCATGGAAGATTTACATGGAAGCAACCACTTTCCAATACTTTTGGAGGAGGTTAATGGTATTCCAGCCAATGGAGTGCAGAGATGGCAACTTGAACATGTGGACTGGAATCTTTTTGGGTCAACTGCAGTATTCCAAGGATCTGTGAATGATTTCCAGTGTGTTGAAGATGTTATTAATCACTTCACATCACGAATTCACCTTGCAGCAGAAGCATCCATTCCCAAAAGAGCGGCCATAACCGTCGACCTCCGGTACCATGGTGGTTGATAAATGCCAAACAAGCTGTCAGAGCAAGGAAAGCTGCATTAAGGCCAGTTGAAATGACGCCCCAGTGATGTAAACTTGATCCAATATAAAAAGACTCGCGCCAAGGCCAGGCGAGTGCTAAAGGGGAGAGATCTGAAGCAGAAGTCAGAGAGAGATTTCTTCAGCACATTTCTAGGCTCAGGATCAGCTGCAAATATATACAGATGGTTTTAAAATCTGAAAATGGTGTGGGCTTTGCAGCAGTAAGCAGAAGGAAGACTGCATCTGGCAAATCTTTCTCTAGAAGCCTCGATCTTCACTGCAGAGTTACATGCCATCCTGGCAGCAGTTAAGATGACTAGAGATCTTACGAACCATTCTGTTGTGATATATTGCGACTCTCGTAGTGCCTTGCAAGCAACCAAGAGCTTAAACTCATTACATCCAGTAGTGAGGGAGGTTCAAGATTGGCTTGCATTGATGTCAACACGTAAAAAGATAAACACTATGTTGGGTTTCCAGCACTGGGTTTGGGATCAGTGGGAATGAGCAAGCTGATCAGAAGGCCAAGGCAAGTGCTGCTCAGCCCTGGTGATGCTTGTTTTCCTCTCCCACACACCGGCCTGAACCCAGCATCAGGAGTTCTCTTCGCGATAAATGGAAGGAAAAAAGGAGGCATACCCCTAGAAACAAACTGCGAGAGATTAGCGTTGATCTTGGCACTTGGGTGACCAGCATCCATCCCAACCGAAAAGTGGAAGTTGCATTAACAAGACTAAGAATCGGGCACACAAGACTGACTCTTAGGCCGATGATGGCTAAAAATCAAGCACTTTGTGAGGGATGCCAATAGCCATTAACGATCGCACATGTAGTGGGAAAAATGTGCAACATTCTCAGACCCAAAAACGTATGTATTGTCTCTCCCATATACACTGAAAAAGTATTGAGGGAGGACTGTGATATAGAGGGTCTTACTAGTTTCCTTAGGGGAGACTAATATTTTTATAACATTAAATTATGCACAATGTATATGCAATAATTTTATTACTTACAGCATTTATGCTTTGACTTTAATATAATTATTTTTTATTTGTAAGAATTTATTGATAGATTTTTAAGTTTAAACATTTTAATATTCTATTTAACAAGATATTTGCAGCTAAGTTCTTAGCTGTTGACGTGGCATATAATTTTTTAAAAATCAATCAATCCTCATACCTCTGTGACTGTTGGGAGATTTTGAGCCCTAACTATATCTCATTGGATTCCATGAGGGTTTGAACTGAACAATTTCTAATTGTCTGTCCTTATCCCACGGAAAGAAATCCTGAGCCTGTCCCAAAAGGAAGCATGTGGAAAACTAGTTCCACAGGTAAACAACCCCCAAAAACGACACCCCAAAATGCTGGAAAAGGGGCAGCCTAAAAGTGTAGTCCTTAATCACAGGTTTCTGCTTTAAAAACCTTATGAAGATTTAGTTGTCAACCTTTAAGAACTGGATACCCTAATCCAATGGAACTGTCAGGGAATTCATGCAAAATGGGAAGAACTGCAACATCTGATAGCTTCATGTACCCAGGTTTTATGTATGCTACAAGAGATTATGAACAGGAAAAATGGTTCCTCTGAGAGGATTCCAAGTTCAAGACCATTATGGGACCTTTGATAATGGACCTCATGGAAGAGTAGCAGTAATGGTACGTCAGGATATTTCCCCTTTCCCGGCCATCCAAACCCACAGACAACACTGCAGGTGAAGGGTGTGAGAATAGGCTTGACTTACCTTAAACTGTTTCTAATCTATCTTCCTCCCCATAATCTGTTGCATCTACCTTCCATAGATGATTTGGAAGATCTGCTTAGCAGTTTCCTCATCTTGGGAGATTTCAGTGGTCGGCATCTCCTCTGGGGAGACACTTTAGCAACCCTCGAGGAAAGACTTGGAGTCCTTGTTCCTAAGAGTAATACAGCTTTACTGAACAGTGACCCCACACATTCTCCCAAAATTTACATGTCAGTTGGTTCAACTGATTCACAATTGAATTTAAAATTTTTCAGGTCATGGAGGGCTTACATGGGAAACAAACCACTTTCCAATACTTTTGGAGGAGGTGACTGGTATTCCAGCCAATGGAATGCAGAGATGGGAACTTGAAAATGCGGACTAGAATCTTTTAGATCAATTGCAGTAAAAGCAGAGACCTGTGAATGATTTCCAGTATATTGGAGATTTCTGTTAATCACTTCACATCACGAATTCACATTGAAGCAGAAGCATCATACCAAAAGTAGCGGGCTGTACATTCGACCTTCATTACTTTGGTTGTCTGATGAATGCCGACAAGCTGTAAGAGCAAGAAAAACTTTATTAAGGCAGTTTGAGACGACGCCCCAGCAATGTAACTTTGATCCATTTTAAAAAGACCTGAACCAAGGCCAGGCGAGTGCTAAAGAAGGCTGGACGGACGTGTGGAGACAATATGTCTCCTCGATTAACGCTGGGACCCCTTAGCCATGGTTATGGGGGCAAAGTGCATAAAAACCACGGAAAGAGCACACCCACGTTACCACCTGCTCTGAAGATAGATGGTATAATAATTGCAAACAAAAAAAGATGTTGCAAATGAGGTAGCTAAATCCATAGTAGAGATCTCCTCTGGAGCATCTTACACTGCCCAATTCTCCATCTCCGGCTGAACAGGAACAACATCCAATGTCGTTTTGATTAGGATACAGCAGAACTTCCATACAACTTGCCATTTTTGCATAAGGAGATGGACTTTGCTTTCCAGCTCTGCCGTAAGACTGCCCCAGGAAGTGACAATATTCCATACCAAAAGATATTTCACTTACCAGGCAGCTCCCAAAAGTTCCTGTTGGTCCTATTCAGTAGGACCTGTAGGGAGGGTACAGTGTCATCCACATGGAAAGAGGCTATAATCATTCCGGTTCCTAAACCTGGCAAGGATGCTTCCACACCAGGGAATTACAGATCAATTTCTCTCACCAGCTGCATCTGCAAGCTGATGGAGAAAAGGTAAACTTCAGGTTGAGATGGCTGCTAGAAAAGGAAAACATGCTGACCCCATATTAATATAGCTTTAGAAAATTGAGATCAAACACAAATGCACTTGTGAGGATGTAAATTGCTATGTAGAATACCTTTGCACAGCGACATCATACATTAGCAGTCTTCTTTGACCTTGAAAAGGCTTACAATACTACTTGGAAGCATGGCATAGTCATGAAACTGTATGACATTGGTTTAAGAGGAGCATTACCTACCATCACACAAAGCTTTCTTGCTGAAAGGAAGTTTAGAGTTTGGGTGGGAAACAGTTTCTCTAACCTGGAAGATCAGTTGGAAGGGGTCCCACAGGGGAGTGTCTGAAGTGTGATCCTGTTTGTCATTGTTCTAAATAATATCATAAAGGTCGTTCCAAGTGCTGTCTCATGTAATCTGTATGTGGATGACTTTACACGATACTGTTCAGGAGGAAGCTTGCAGGATGTGCAAAGACACATGCAATAAATCAGGTTGTGCAGTGGGCACCATAGCATGGGTTCAAAATTTCTCCATAAACGAGAAATGTTCCATCATTCCGTCTATTTAGGAGCAAACCCATTGCATTTTGTCCAAGAGGTGAAATACTCGGGTCTAATTTTTAACTCAAGGCTTACATGGGTGCCTCACATCAAACAATTAAAGATGAAAGCTACAAAATCGCTTTGAATTCTGTGGGTTCTTTCAGACCTATCTTGGGATGCAGACCACACAATGCTTTTGAAGCTTTACCGAGTGCTTATTCGTAGTAAACTAGACTATGGATGTGAGGCTTATTCATCTGCAACTCCCACTGTTCTCCAGATGTTGGACTCAGTTCATACTGAATCTCTCAGAATCTGTACAGGGGCTTTCATGTCTTCACCTGTGGAGTCCCTGAGTGCTGAGAGTGGAGAATCGCTTTTTTCATTACACCAGGACTACATGAACCTGATTTACTACACGAGGCTATAAAGGATTCCGGGATCTCCTACATCCATATTGGTTTTCAATGGTAGGAGAATGAGGAATCTTATGGAAGATCTTAATTTAAATCTCACTAATTGGGGCTGTTGGAACTCCCCAATTCCTCTGCTGGATCAATC
>NC_051390.1:40733023-40735523 GCF_015228065.2 Penaeus monodon | reverse complement strand
GTTGCAAGCACGACCTCCTGGGGACAATGACGAGGACGTCATCTACGTAGCGAAGCCATGTTGAATGTCTGCCGATTATATCCCTGTAGTTATCCCTCTCCAGCGTCTCCATGAACAAGCAAGCCATGACGGCACTCAAGGGGGAGCCCATGGCGAAAAGATACATGACTTAATACGTGACAGAAAGCAGCCCGAAAGCAACCCTTGTAGTGCTGTACATCGCATACCCTGCAGATGATTTCCCTTATGGGTAATTTTATTTACTGTCTTATGTTCGAAGTGTGAGACTGCGTACGTGCGTGATTGTGTGCGTCAGCGAACCATTTGGTTCACCCGGACGCCCCGTTTCCCTGCTTCGAACCTAAAGAAAGCCATGGTCGGTGGTCGCCGTTATATGGTCAGCCGCTTGGCTCCGAACTCCACACTGATACATATTATAAGTATGCGTGTATATTGGTTAATTTTGAAAATGGTAAAATTGTGAATAAAACACTTAGTGGTTATATAAGTGAAGTGTAGTGACCTGATGAAACCGTTAATTGACTTAGTAAATGCAAATTATTATCCAAACGGGTTCTTCTCTCAGCCTCCACATTTTGTATAGGGTGGAAGAACCTAATAGCAAATTCGCACTACGACAGTCCGCACTACCCTAGCTTCATACCCTGGCTGCATGCCCTGGTTGCATGCACTGGCTGCATACCCTAGCTGTATACTATAACGAAGTTTTACACACACTCCTCGCGGACACTCCGTAGAAATTGATTTAGAAATTCAAATCCTAAATCACATGTACTGAGGTATATTTATGAGAGATGGAATAATGCAATGCCGCATTGATATCGATAGATATCAACCGTCCTTACCAAGACTCGAACCCAGGTCACTCCGGGTATGAAACGGAGGGCCAGTACTAAACCAACCATGCCGCACGACCCACTAACCTCGCTATTACTCTAGTATGAGTAGATAGGCAATGTCTATGGAGCTAGAGAGATCCGAGTTGCACACTTCTTTTAGTGGATCGTATGGCATGATTGGTTTAGTACAGGCCCTCCGGTTTTAAACCGGAATGACCTGGGATCGAATCCTGGTCAGGGAGGGTTGTTTATATATATACATATATATATATATATTATATATATATATATATATATATATGTGTGTGTGTGTGTGTGTGTGTGTGTGTGTGTGTGTGTGTGTGTGTGTGTGTGTGTGTGTGTGTGTGTGTAAATCATATAATATATATATATATATCATATATATATATATATATATATATATATATATATATATGTATATATATATATATATATATATATAATATAATATATATATATTATATATAAAATGTAAATATATAACGACCGTAACTTTATTTAAGAAAATAATGATAATAATACTATGATTATTTCTCTATATCAAAGATCTTCTGCTGTTGTTATGAACATTATTGGGATTGATAATATTATCAATCATGAAGACATAAAGAAAGAGGATATACTATTTCTTAGCTTCAGTATTATCGATAATGATTTCCTTTCTGAACGGAAACATTTCTATAAATCGGAAAAAATGAAATTAATATGTAAAAGCAACTTCTTTTCGCACATGCAGTTACTATTTCATTTATTCTAATTTGTATTTTTTTTCTTGATATCATTATCGATTTATTTGCTGTCATAGACCTAAAATATCATAACTATTGTTATAATGATCCTTATCAGCATTAATTCTTTACCGTTAGAAATAGCGGAAATAAAAATAGATTGGGAGAGAGAGAGAAGGGGAGGAAGAAAAAGAGAGAACAGAGGGAGAGGCAGAGACGGAGATAAACAGACAGAGAGACAAAGACAGACAGAGGGCGAGAGGGAGAGGGAGGGTAAGAGGAGAGAGAGAAAAAGACAGAATGATGGGAAAAATAGAGTAAGAGAAAGAAAGACGGATGTATAAAAAAGAGGGAAATAAAGAATGCGAAAGAAAGAAAACGAAAACTGGGCAAAAGAACGACAGAGCGAAAGAGAAAGACAGAAACAATATAAAGATAGACAGAGGAAAGCCTCAGGGAAAAATAAGATAAAGAAATAGAGAGAAAGAGAGATAGATAGTAGAGAGGAAGAGAATGAGGGAGGGGAGGGCGGGTTAATGCATGTGTATGTATATCCGTGTATTGTATGTGTGTGATGTTATGTGTGTGTATGTGTGTGGTGTGTGTGTGTGTGTGTGTGTGTTTGTGTGTGTGTGGTGTATGTGTGTGTGTGTGTTGGGGTGTGGTGTGTTGTTTGTGTGTGTGTGTGTGTGTGTGTGTGTGCATGTGGTGTGTGTGGTGTGTGTGTGTGTGGTGTGTGTGGGCGTGTGTGTGTGTGTGTGTGTGTTTGCGGTTAGTACATGTGCATGTATATCCATGTAATAGTGTGTGTTTCATATACATATATTCACACGGACATAAATATTATTACAAGAGTAAATCAAGCACCCCTTCATAAAGTAAAACAGGAGA
>NC_051390.1:40725635-40730423 GCF_015228065.2 Penaeus monodon | reverse complement strand
TCTTCGTGAAAAAATGGAGCGTGAACAATGGAAGGGCATCAAGAACTCTCGCAGCTACGTTTTCTCTCTCACACACGACCTGAAACCCAGCTCAGAAGTTGTCTCGTGATAAATGAGGGAACAATGAGGCATATCTCCAGAACAAACTGCGAGAGATAGAGATGCCTTGGCAGTTGGGCGACTAGCATCCATCCCAACCGAAAGTGGAAGTTGTATTACAAGACTAAGATCGGGCACACAAGACTGACTCATGGGCCAATGATGGCTAAAAATGAAGCACTTTGTGAAGGATGCCAAGAGCCATTAACGATCGCATATGTAGTGGAAAGATGTGCAACATTCTCAGACCAAAGACGTATGTACCTGTCTCCCCCATATACACTGAAAAATGTATTGGGGGAAGATTGTGACACAGAGGGTCTTATTAATTTCCTTAGGGAGACTAATATTTTCAATAAAATCTAATTATGCATAATGTTTATGCAATTATTTTATGCACTTAGAGCATAATATTTATGCTTTGATTTTTAATCTATTTATTGTTATTTGTAAGATATTTATTGATAGATTTTTAAAGTTTTAAACATTTTAATATTTCTAGTTAACAAGGTATTCGCCGCTAATGACCTTAGCTGTTGACGCGGCAGATAATTTTAAATAATCAATCAATCAATCTCTGACTTCCGCTTCAGATCTCTCCCCTTTAGCACTCGCATGACCTTGGCTCGGGTCTTTTTATAATGGATCAAGGTTACATGACTGGGGCGTGATTTCAACTGCCTTAATGCAGCTTTCCTTGCTCTGACAGCTTATTGGCATTCATCAGACCACCATGGTACCGGAGGTCGACGGTAATGTCCGCTACTTTTGGGAATGGATGCTTCTGCTGCAAGGTGAATTTGTGATGTGAAGTGATTATTAACATGTTGAACACACTGGAAATCATGCACAGATCCTTGGAATACTGCAGTTGACCTAAAAAGATTCCAGTCCACATGTGCAATTTGCCATCTCTGCACTCCATTGGCTGGAATACCATTCACCTCCTCCAAAAGTATTGGAAAGTGGTTGTTTCCATGTAAATCTTCCATGACCTGCCAAGTGAAATTCATCTGTGAATCAGGTGAACCAATTGACAGATCTATATTGGAGACGGTTACACAAAGTGTCTCCCCAGAGGCGATGCCGACCATTGAAATCTCCCAAGAGTAGAAATGGCAACTGCCCAAATAGATCTTCCAAATCATCTATGTTGAGATTATGTGGAGTCAGATAGATATATGCAACAGTTTAAGGTCGTGTCAAGCCTATTCTCACAGCCTTCACCTACAGTGTTGTTTGTAGGTGGATGGCCTGGAAGGGAATATCCTGATGTACCATTACTACTACTCCTCCATGAGGTCCATTATCAAAAGTCCCATAATGGGCTTGAATTTGGAATTCTCTCAGGGAAATCGGATGATTTTCCCTGGTCATAATCTTTTGTAGGCATGCACAAACTGGGTGACATGAAGCTATCAGATGTTACAGTTCTTCCCATTTTGCATGAATTCCCAGACAGTTCCATTGGATTAGGGTATCCAGTTCTCCAAACTACCTCTTCATAAGGTTTTTGGCAGCTCCTGTGGTCAAGGTTTGCCCCACATCTTTAGGCTGTCCCTTTCCAGGATCTTGGGAGAATCTTTTGAGGGGTTGTTTAGCCGTGGAACTAGTTTCCACAGGCTTCCTTTTGACAGGCTCAGGATTTCTTTGCCTGGGCAAAGGACAGACCTGAGCCTTTGCTTCAGGGGCACTCTATCTAGTGGTGGAGGCCCCTGTGGATGTGGTGGCAGCTGGAGCTGTCACCATTGAGGCCCCTGGAGCCCTGCCTGACAGCTTCAAAGACCCCACTTTGAAATGAGTCTTTTGAACAGGAACAGGATTCCTTTGCCTGGGCAAAGGGCGTACCTGAGCCTTTCCTTCAGGGGCATTCTGCCTAGCAGCGGAGGCCCCTGTGGATGTGGTGGCAGCTGGAACTGTGACCGTTGAGGCCTCTGGAGCTTTATCAGATGGCTCCAAAGACCTTACTTTAGGAGGAGGAGTCTCCTCAATAGACCCTTCACTCCCACTCCGTTTCTGGTGGAATTCACCTGAGGCAGTTTCAGCAACTGGGGACTGAGTGTGTGGTGTTAGAAGCACTGGAGGGCAAGGATTGGTGGGAAGGAGGATGGGCTAGAACCGAAGCAAAGGATTTACCTGGCTGTGCAAACAGCACACGGGCACATCACTTTGCCTCTGGAAAACTTTCTCCTTGCTCCTTATTACCAATACTTCTTTTTCAAATTTGTACCTTTTACATTGCTATGAAGAAGGTTCATGAGCTTTTTTGCAGTGGTAACAGCATATTGGACCTGGACAGTTGTCATTTCCTTGATGACCTGTTGTACCACACTTTACACATACTCATGGTTGTCCATTTTCCTTAAAACGGCAAGAGTTGGCTCCATGCCAATAATCCAGTGGAAGCACTGCATAGGGTTGGGCACATATGGCTTTACCTTGAGGTGGTACCATGCCAACTTACCTGATTCTGGAGAGACTAATGTGTTAAAAGTTAGAAGGAGAGCTGGTGTCGACTGTTCCAAACCATCAACTTTCTTCTTAAAACGTTTTACTGCCACTACATTAAAATTCTCTAGTTCCTCTAACAGTTTTTCCTCAGGGTGCATCATCAGATCTCGGGAAAAGACAATTCCCTTACACTGATTGAGGGTTTTGTGAGAACATGAAACTTGAGTCCCAGGGATGTCGCATATTGCACGCAGATGAAACTTCAACTATTAGGCTACCATCTCGCTGTGGGGTGATGCAATGATCACGTTGACATACCTCAACTATTTTCCAATGTACTTCAAAAATATCAAGATCCATGATTGATACACCATCAATGATTTTCACTACTAGGTACTTACTATAGGATATACTCTCACATTTACCAGGTAAGATTTCTTTAGTGGATTGAGGAGAACTTTTCCCCTTCTTACTGAGTCTGGGAGCCTGGGAAGCTGTAGTTGGGGCTCGAAATCTCCCAACAGCCACAGGGAAATATACACAGCCACTATTACAGTACTGATGGCAGTCGCAGGACCTGTGCGCTACCGACTGAACCGTGCCTGCTTGACCCTAGCCATATTTGACCAGCCAATTGACTTGAACAGGCCTTGATCAAGCCACCCGTCCAGAGTAGAGGACCAAAGAGGTGTGTCACTAGCTGCAGGGCGCAGCGTGCAGCATCGCTCAACCTCCAGGACTCCTGTCTCCTGGTAATACAGGATGCCACACATGGCAAACACACGTGGGAGAGCTCTCTCTGATCCAAGATGGAATGAACCAGGGGAGAGTGCACCATCCCCTCTCATAGGCCTTGGTGCCATTTTGTCTCATCCCTCACTGGTGACTCCTCCAGTATTGGTAGCCCTCTGGTCCAGCTCACCAGATCTGAACCCCCCCACCGGGCCAAGGCAGCTTCCGTTAGGGGGGAGGAAATGAAAAATTCTAATTTGTATTTCTACAAATTTACAAAGACCTTGCTCTCTCCCTGATGACTTATGCATTCCCCTGGCATTCCTTCTGGAACATCACATGTTGTCACTCTGGAGCCTTTCCCACTTCCAAAGGGCAAGAATAGGAATCATAGTGGTTCTCAGGGTCCTAAACCAGGTAAGAGGGAGAAGAGTCCTCAATCCATCAAGGAAATCTTAAACTTTCACATTTACCAGATATCATATAGTGGGTACCTAGTGGTCAAGACCACTGATGGTGTATCAGTCATGGATCTTGGTGTATCAGAGAATGGTTGAGATATGTCAACATAATCTTTGCATCACTCTATGGCGAGGTGGTGGCCTGATAGTTGAGGTTATGTCACCAAATGAGAGTGGCTGTCTGTGTGCGATGTGCGACGTTCCTGGGGCTCAAGTTTCATGTTCTCCTCACGAAACACTCAATCAGTGTTAGGGAGTTGTCTTTTCCTGAGACCTGATGAGGTGTTCTTGGGAGAAGCTGTTGGAGGAGAAGCTCATGAAGTTTCTTCAAAGCAATGTAAATGGTACAAATATGAAAAAGAAGTATTGGTAATAAGGAGCAAGGAGAAAATTAGTTTTCTAGAAGCAAAGCGATGTGACCATTTGCTGTTTGCACAGCCAGGTAAGTTCTTCCCGCCAAACCTTGTCCTCCAGTGCTTCTTGTACCACACACTGTGCCACTACCTTTGAACCTCAATCCTCAGTTGCCGGAGCTGCCTCTGGTGAGTTGTTCCACCAGGAGTAAGGGGTCTGTTGGGGAGATTCCTCCTCCCAAAGCAAGGTTTTTGGAGCCATCAGTCAAGGCTCCAGAGGCCTCAACGGTCACAGCTCCAGCTGCCGCCACATCCATGGGGTCTCCTCTCAGAGTGGGGTCTTTGGAGCCGTCAGGCGGGGCTCCAGGGCATCACCGGTGACAGCTCCAGCTGCCACCACATCCACAGGGGCCTCTGCTACTAGAGAGAATGCCCCTGAAGCCAAGGCTCAGGTCCGTCTTTTGCCCAGGGTAAGAAATCTTGACCTTGTCCAAAGAAAGCTTGTGGAAACTAGTTCCACAGGTAAACAACCCTTCAACATGTACTCCCAAGATTCTGAAAAGGGACAGCCTTAAGGTGTGGGGTAGACCTCGACCACAAATGCTGCCAAGCACCTTATTTATAGGTAGTTTGATGAACTGGATACCCTAATTCAATGAAACTGTCCTGGAATTCATTCAAAATGGGAAGAG
>NC_051390.1:40705635-40710635 GCF_015228065.2 Penaeus monodon | reverse complement strand
TTTTCAAGGCGAAGAGCTAGATCAGTGGTGAAAAAATTGGGTCTTAATTTTTCCGGGGTGTGGAGCATTTTTACCAGGCTTAGGAAAAAATGATTTAGCCTCTTTCCATTGAATGGCACTGTCCCCCCCTATGGACCCATTAAAAGGGCCCCAACGGGAATTCGGGGGAGTTGGAGATATCATTTGGTAGGGAAATTGGCACTTCCTTTTTTCCTTACGGCAAGCTCAAAGAAAAAGTCCTCCCTTTATGCAAAAATGGAAATTTTGTAGGAAAGTTTTGGTGAAGACCTACAAAAAATGTTTGTTCCTATTCACCCAAAAGGGGAATCGGCAGTGTAAATGTCCAGAGGATATCTCTCCCATAGATTTATTTTTTTGGCTGTGATGATTACCATTAACTTAAAACAGATGTGCTCTTTTCCCGCAAATTATTACCTTGTCCCCTACCCCTCAAGGGATCCCAGTTTAGTCGAAGAGACACAATGTCTCACGACTCCACTACCTCCTTTAGCACTCTGGGTCGGGTCCTTTTTTGATGGATCAAAAAATACATCAAAGGGGGGGTCGTTTTAACTGCCTTAATCGCTTTTTTTTTCCCTGACATTTTTTTGCTTCATCAGACCTTTTGGGACTGGAGGCGATGATACTGGGGTTTGATGGGACTGTCTATTTTGGGAAAGGATCTTTTGCGCAAGTGAATCGTGTGTGAAGGATTAAACAGCAATTTGAACACATTGGAAACTTCACAAATCCTTGCAAAATGCGTTGATCAAAAAAATTTTCCGTCCGCTGCACTCCCCTTTTGGGTGGAAAAACCATTCACCTCTCCAAAAATATTGGAAAGTGGTTCTTCCCTGTAAATTTCCCTTTCCTGCCAATTGAAAAACTGGAATCGGGGGAACCATTGACAGGTTATATTGGAGAATGTCCTAGTTTGAATTTGGAAATGTGTGTGTCACTGCTCATTAAAACTGCATCTACTCTTAAGAACAAGGACTTAAAGGCCCTTCCTCGAGGGTTGAACACAGTGTCTCCCCAGAGGTGATGCTGACCATTGAAATCTCCCAGGACTAGAAATGGATATGGCAACTGCTCAAGTAGATCTTCCAAACCACCTATGTTGAGATTATGTGGAGGAAGGTAGATGGATGCAACAGTGTAAGGTCGTGTCAAGCCTATTCACACAGCCTATTCACAATGGGCTGGAAGGGAATCCTGACGTACCAGTACTGCTACTCCTCCATGAGGTACATTATCAAAGGCCCCATTATCAAAGGAATCCTCTCAGGAAATTGGACGATTTTCCCTGGTCATAATCTCTTGTAGGCACACACAAACTGGGTTACATGAAGCTATCAGATGTTTCAGCTCTTCCCATTTTGAATGAATTCCAGGACAGTTCATTGAATTAGGGTATCCAGTTCATCAAACTACCTATAAATAAGGTGCTTGGCAGCATTTGTGGTCGAGGTCTACCCCACACCTTAAGGCTGTCCCTTTTCAGAATCTTGGGAGTACATGTTGAAGGGTTGTTTACCTGTGGAACTAGTTTCCACAAGCTTTCTTTGGACAAGGTCAAGATTTCTTACCCTGGGCAAAAGACGGACCTGAGCCTTGGCTTCAGGGGCATTCTCTCTAGTAGCAGAGGCCCCTGTGGATGTGGTGGCAGCTGGAGCTGTCACCGGTGATGCCCTGGAGCCCCGCCTGACGGCTCCAAAGACCCCACTCTGAGAGGAGACCCCATGGATGTGGCGGCAGCTGGAGCTGTGACCGTTGAGGCCTCTGGAGCCTTGACTGATGGCTCCAAAAACCTTGCTTTGGGAGGAGGAATCTCCCCAACAGACCCCTTACTCCTGGTGGAACAACTAAACCAGAGGCAGCTCCGAAAACTGAGGATTGAGGTTCAAAGGTAGTGGCACAGTGTGTGGTACAAGAAGCACGGGAGGACAAGGTTTGGCGGGAAGGAACTTACCTGGGCTGGGGCAACAGCAAATGGTCCATCGCTTTGCTTCTAGAAAACTAATTTTCTCCTTGCTCCTTATTACCAATACTTCTTTTTCATATTTGTACCATTTACATTGTTTTTAAAGAAACTTCATGAGTTCTCCTCCAACAGCTTCTCCCAAGAACACCTCATCAGTTCTCAGGAAAAGACAACTCCCTAACCTGATTGAGTGTTTCGTGAGGAGAACATGAAAATTTGAGCCCGGGAACGTCGCACATCGCACACAGACAGCCACTCTCATTTGGTGACAAAACCTCAACTATCAGGCCACCACTCGCCATAGAGTGATGCAAAGATTATGTTGACATATCTCAACCATTCTCTGATACACCAAGATCCATGATGATACACCATCAGTGGTCTTGACCACTAGGTACCCACTATATGATATTGGAAAATGTGAAAGTTTAAGATTTCCTTGATGGATTGAGGACTCTTCTCCCTTACCTGGTTTAGGACCCTGAGAACCACTATGATTCCTATTCTTGCCCTTTGGAAGTGGGAAAGGCTCCAGAGTGACAACATGTGATGTTCCAGAAGGAATGCCAGGGGAATGCATAAGTCATCAGGAGAGAGCAAGGTCTTTGTAAATTTGTAGAAATACAAATTAGAATTTTTCATTCCTCCCCCCTAACGGAAGCTGCCTTGGCCCGGTGGGGGGTTCAGATCTGGTGAGCTGGACCAGAGGGTACCAATACTGGGGGAGTCACCAGTGGGGGATGAGACAAAATGGCACCAAGGCCTATGAGAGGGGATGGTGCCTCTCCCCTGGTTCATTCCATTTGGATCAGAGAGAGCTCTCCCACGTGTGTTTGCCATGTGTGGCATCCTGTATTACCAGGAGACAGGATTTCCTGGAGGTTGAGCGATGCTGACGCTGCGCCCTGCAGCTAGTGACACACCTCTTTGGTCCTCTACTCTGGACGGGTGGCTTGATCAAGCCTGTTCAAGTCAATTGGCTGGTCAAATATGGCTAGGGTCAAGCAGGCCGGTTTCAGTCGGTAGCGCAAGGTCCTGCAAATGCCATCAGTACTGTAATAGTGGTGTGTATATTTCCCTGTGGCTGTTGGGAGATTTCGAGCCCCAACTACAGCTTCCAGGCTCCCAAAATCAGTAAGAAGGGAAAAGTTCTCCTCAACCACTAAAGAAATCTTACCTGGTAAAAGTGAGAGTATATCCTATAGTAAGTTACCTAGTAGTGAAAATCATTGATGGAGTATCAAACATGGATCTTACTATTTTTGAAGTACATTGGAAAATAGTTGAGGAATGTCAACGTGATCCTTGCATCACCCCACAGCGAAATGGTAGCCTAATAGTTTGAAGTTTTAATCTGCGTGCAATATGGCGACATCCTGGGACTCAAGTTTCATGTTCTCACAAAACCCCCAATCAGTGTGAGGGAATTGTCTTTTCCCGAGATCTGATGATGCACCCTGAGAAAAACTGTTTAGAGGAACTAGAGAAATTTTTAATGTAGTGGCAGTAAAACGTTTTAAGAAGAAAGTTGATGGTTGGAACAGTCGACACCAGCTCTCCTTCTAACTTTTAACAATTAGTCTCTCCAGAATCAGGTAAGTTGGCATGGTGCCACTTCAAGGTAAAGCCATATATGCCCAACCCTATGCAGGGGCTTCCACTGGGTTATTGGCATGGAAACCAACTCTTGCCGTTTAAGGAAAATGGACAACCCTGAGTATGTGTAAAGTGTGGTACAACAGGTCATCAAGGAAATGACAACTGTCCAGGTCCCAAAACGTTTCCATGCAAAAAAGCTCATGAACCTTTTTCAGAGCAATGTAAAAGGTACAAATTGAAAAGAAGTATTGGTAATATGGAGCAAGGAGAGAGTAAGTTTTCCAGAGGCAAAATGATGTGCCCGTGTGCGTTTGCACAGCCAGGTAAATCCTTTGCTTCGGTTCTAGCCCCATCCTCCTTCCCACCAAACCTTGCCCTCCAGTGCTTCTAACACACAAAACTCAGTCCCCCGTTGCTGAAACTGCCTCAGGTGAATTCCAAACCCGAAACGGAGTGGGAGTGAAGGGTCTATTGAGGAGACTCCCCCTCCTAAAGTAAGGTCTTTGGAGCCATCTGATAAAGCTCCAGAGGCCCCAACGGTTTAAAAGTTCCCAGCTCCACCACATCCACAGGCCTCCCCTGCTAGGCAGAATTTCCCCTGAAGGAAAAGGCTCAGGTACGCCCTTTGCCCAGGCAAAGGGAATCCCTTCCTGTTCAAAAAGGGCTCATTTCAAAGTGGGGCTTTGAAGCTGTCAGGCAGGGCTCCAAGGGGCTAAATGGTGACAGCTCCAGCTTGCCACCACATCCACAGGGGCCTCCACCACTAGATAGAGTGCCCCCGAAGCAAAGGCTCAGGTCTGCCTTTGGGCCCCCGGGAAAGAAATCCTGAGCCTGTCAAAAGGAAGCCGTGGAAACTAGTTCCACGGCTAAACAAACCCCCCAAAAGATTCTCCCAAGATCCTGGAAAGGGACAGCCTAAAGATGGGGGCAAACCTTGACCACAGGAGCTGCCAAAAAACCTTATGAAGAGGTAGTTTGGAGAACTGGATACCCTAATCCAATGGAACTGTCTGGGAATTCATGCAAAATGGGAAGAACTGTAACACTGATAGCTTATGTCACCCAGTTTGTGCATGCCTACAAAAGATTATGACCAGGGAAAATCATCCGATTTCCTGAGAGAATTCCAAAATTCAAGCCCATTATGGGACTTTTGATAATGGAACCTCATGGAGGAGTAGTAGTAATGGTACTCAGGATATTCCCTTCCAGGGCCTCCACCTACAAACAACACTGTAGGTGAAGGCTGTGAGAATAGGGTTGACACGACCTTAAACTGTTGCATATATCTATCTGACTCCATAATCTCAACATGATGATTTGGAAGATCTATTTTTGGGGAGTTGCCATTTCTACTCTTGGGGGATTTTAATGGTCGCATCGCCCTGGGAGACACTTTGGGACCGCCATATAGATC
>NC_051390.1:40694612-40705535 GCF_015228065.2 Penaeus monodon | reverse complement strand
GCAGCATTCTTCAGTCAAAGCTTCCAGACATATTCATACAAGCCGAATGGGGTGATAATGGCTGTTTCAGGATGTCGTGAAAGCAGGATGTATTGGTAGATGGCTTTAACCAGATCAGTTTTGAAGAAGATGGAATATCCAAAAACTTGCGAAGTGAATGTTGGAAATTGAGTAACAATCTATCAGCGTCTGAGCATTGAGAGCTCTGTAGTCACCACAGGGTTGTAGTTCTCCATTCTTCTTAGAAACGACATGCAGTGCAGATGACCAGTCACTGGAGCTTGCATGGATAATTCCCATACGTAGCAAGGACTATTTACTATGTAATATCGTTCTGGAGGTAATCGATGTGTGGGTTGATGCATAGTTTCTATGTGATGTATAACGGAATGCTTTATAGGAAGGGTTGCAGAGTGTGGCTGAGGAAGTGAAGGAAAGGACTTCAGGAGTGATGCAAATGGATTGTTGGCATCGGTTGTGGAGATCTGCAAGCTATATCCATGTAGAAGTTGAGTATTAGTACTCTCTGTAGAAGCAGTGTCAAGAATTCTCCAATTTCCAGTTGAAGGAGGTTGAAGTTTCTCAAAAATTGGCACCAAGTATGGCTTGAGACACAGCTGCTAACATAGAAAGTCCACTGAAATGTGCGCTGATGTTTGAGGTTGAGTGTAAGAGTTTTCTGTTTACATACAGGGATTGCTGATTCGTTGGCTGCTTACAAGTTCACGATCAGAGGAAGTGATTTGTGACTGGCCGATGCAGGCAAAATACTAACCTCGGCGCCAGTGTCGACTAGGAACTTGATGTTAGAGAGAGCATGGAAGAGGTGTGGCAAACATTATGCACCTCTAATGCTCGCCTTTGCTGTTCAAAGGTTTATTGAAGTTGCAGGGCTCAGGACACTTCTTTGTTGCTATCTTGAATTTGTCATGATAGAAGCTTATCTCTTCCTCTGGACCAACTTCTGGACCTGTAGCGTGGCTTATTGTTGGTGACAATGGAGAGCATTAACCTAGATAGTGAGTTTGCAATAAGTTCTGCCAACTGCTCTATTTGAGATGTGAAAGCTACTTCAACCAAAGAACGGGAAGTAGGGAGCAATACCATAAATTCATCTGTTAATTTAGCGAGTTCGATGGTGAGCTTCCCTTTTACTGGAATAATCCCTATTGAATATTAAAAGCTGTTGAAAAAATTGTCTCTGTCCAAAACTACCATACTTGTCTCCCAAGGAGCTCCTTCATACGATATGACAAATCAGGTTTTTCGTTGCCGAGTTCTTCCTTACTGAGAAGTTCCTTAAGTCTGATAGTAATGGAAGATTTCAGTCTCAACAGCAATGCGGTCTTCAGCACAGCAGTCGAAATGACATCTGAACCTTGAGCCAAAACATCTGGAGGAAGGAGAGATGATGACACTTTTTTGATGTGGTGCACTTAAAACAACACTTGAGGGGATGGTGAACCACATGGAAGGTCATGTCTGCAGCAAGTCGGTGCTCGGAATACATTGATAGATGTAATGTCATCTTTGGTGTTGCTACAGGTAGCATCGTCACTTCGGTTTCCTCGTCGGGCATCCTGAGACACAAGTGGCACAAACACAGATGAAAGTCACTGAGGGTGAAACAGATCAACAGGCATTACACAACTTTAGAGTCACCAATTTGGGTTTTCTTGTTGTTTTGTCACTAGTGTGTTTGTTATCTGTCCTCGGTTGGATGGTGGTATAAGTCCCTTAAAGCCCTGGATGATGTCTCTTGGCTAAACGTTTTTCCCTACCGCCGTATTTAGCCATTAAGGCCATGCTCATTTAAAGTGGTCACGATCGGACGAGGGCGCACGCCCGCAGGCTTAGCAACCGTTTAAGGAATGCGACACCCCCCGAAAAACTGCCGGATACAAAATCCCCTTTTCGAACTGCCTCTAACCCCTAACCCCATCCTAACACCGTTCCAACATCGTGCTATATCCTTCTCTCCCACATCACTTGCTCCTTCCCTCAAACCCCTGTGTGGTGCAGAGGTAGCGTTTCTCGCTAGCAATTTGCTGACCTGCGTTCAAATCCCTCGTGGCCAGTGGATGGTAACCCCGGCCATTCGTTGCGCACAGCGGGTAGTTTAGAAGAAAAATGAAACAGTCAGTATTGTCACACCAAGAATATCCATTGTATAAAATGAAATCAACAAACCTTTAAAACTTTAACCTTTAACCATCTGCTGCAAGCCTACAATTTATGCATGGGCTCATTATAATGAAGTGCGTATGGCGGTCAGCAGACGCTGTTCAAACGTTGTGCAACAGCATGAGTGCGTATGCACGGAATGAGCAGGTGAAAATGCGTGTTTATGTATACCTCTCCATGTGGTGTGTAGCAAGAGAAGCAGAATATGTATATCTGTTTCGTATAGTGTATATTTTACATGGGTGTATGTATATACATGTGCGATTGTATATATACATATATTTAAATATATATATATATATATATATATTATATATATATATATATATATTAAAAATATATAAAATGTAGGTGTGAGTGTATATATGCATATATATATATATATATTAATATATATATTTTATATATAATATATATATATATATTTTATATATAATATATAATATATATATATATATATATATTTTATATATAAAGTGTGTGGTGTGTGTGTGTGTGTGTGTGTGTGTGTGTATATGTAGGTGTGAGTGTATATATGCAAAATATATATAAATTATATATATATAATATATTATATATATATATATATAATTATATATAATATAATTTATATATATATATATATATATATATAAAATATATATATAAAATATGTGTGTGTGTTTGTGTGTGTGTGGTGTGTGTGTGTGTGTGTGTGTGTGTGTGTGCTATTTAAGTATATGTATGTATCCTATGTATAGGGTATATATGTATGCGTATATATATATATATTTTATATATTATATATATTTTATATATATAATATAATATATATATTATTTATATATATATATATATTATATATATATTATATATATATATGTATATGTTTTGTGTGTGTGTGTGGTGTTGTGTTGTGTGTGTGTGTGTGTGTGTGTGTGTGTGTGTGTGTGTGTGTGTGTGTGTGTGGACTGAGCGAAAAATCAAAGATGTTTGGCGGGCTGTCGATGGTACAAGTAGAAAGAAAAGTGCAAGATCGAGTTGAGTGTCGAAGGATGGTGGAGAGGTCCACGGCTGCTCAAACATGAGCATACCGTTATTGATGATTGATGATGTATGAATATATGCATAGGAGCATATGTAACGGTGTATGCTTGTATGTGCATGTGCACGAATATGAACATGTGCATAGTACTTAGGGCACTTAGTGTCTGCACTAGGCATACGTACGCATAAATAAAATCAGTGTATAAAATGCAATCGCACATATATATACACATCTGATACTCAGGCTCATGCTTTCTGGAGTATACCCTGGTGTAATGAGCAGGCACGTGCGTGGCTGCTCACTAGACAGGGCCACCTTAGCTGGAGGGGCTTATCAGTGGTATCCTGGATAAACTACTCCCCCTCCCACCAAGATACACCTAAGGCAGTAGGTGGGGGTAACTCGGCTGTCTACCACTCAAACAAAAAACATGACTACACAAACTTTGCAACGGCCCTCATCCCGCGGAGGCGAAGGAGCCCTTGGTTACGGCGGCGATCAGGATCATTCCAGAGCAGAAGGTGCTAAAAATCACCGGTTAAAAACAGGCCACCCCACGTTGATGAACCTTTGCATATATAATATATATAAGGAAAATGTGAACTGAATCCGACTTACTAGCATTACTTGAGGAACTATCACTAAATGGGATATTAATGGAATCTGAGCGGTTAGAAGACTGGACGAAGAGCAGAAGATTGTAAATGATGGACATTTGCTCTATTGGAGAGGTAAACCCCAGGGTAACAAGCAGGAATTAGGGGTAGGTTTTTTAGTTCACAAATGTTTAGAAAAGAATATCGTGGAATTTTATATTACATGCGAAAGAGTGGCTTTCTTAACAATAAAACTAAACAATAGGTACTCCAACTTGCACCCACAGTGATGAAAAAATAGAGTATTTTCTATGAAGATGTTCATTCAGCCAGCAAGAGTTTAAAACCATTTCACAATATTTATGGGCTATTTTAATGCCAAAGTAGGTAAGAAGACAGAAGAAATTAAAAGAGCACTTAAAGGCATGGACAGAGGGAAAACACCAGGTGAGGACGGAATTAATATAGACCTTATAATAGATGCAGGAGAAATCTTTTTAACAAATGCCTTCTCAATGGAAAAAAAAACTCTGAAAGCCTGGAAAAATGCAAAAAAATATTTTGATACATAAAAAAGGGATAGAACGGATCTAAAAAAACTACCGACCAATAAACCTACTTTTAATTACTTAAACTATTCACAAAAGTTATCACAAGCATCTCTGACAGTCTGGATTCTAACCATCCTAGAGAACAAGCAGGCTTCAGCAGTGAATTCTCAACAACAGACCATATCCACACGCTCATACAAATAAGAGAAATAAATAGATATAGGAAACCCCTGTGCATGGCATTCATTGATTACGAAAAGGTATTTGACTCTACAAATACCAGTAGTACTAGAAGCTATCCAAAGACAGGGAGTAGAGGAGGTATATTGTAAAATATTGGAAGATATATACGAAGATGGAACAGCAACCATCAAGCTCCACTAGGAAACCAATAAAATATCAATTATAAAGGTGTCAGACAGGGCGATACCATCTCACCAAAACTGTTTACAGCTTGTCTTGAGGAAATATTCAAGAAGCTAGGATGGAACGGAAAGGGAATCAAAATAGGAGACAAATACTTAAACAATCTAAGATTTGCAGATGATATTGTTCTCTTCAATGAATCTGCAAATAAAATACAGCAACTAATAAATGATCTGAATAGAAAAGGCTGAAAATCAGACTTAGGATGAACAGAAAAAAGACTAATATCATGTTCAACATTAGAGTCAATTTGAACAGATACATGTACAAGGCGAAGTGCTAGATGCAGCTGGTGAGAGAAATTGGTCTATAATTTCCTGGTGTGGAAGCATCCTTACCAGGTTTAGGAACAGGAATGATTATAGCCTCTTTCCATGTGAATGGCACTGTACCCTCCCTATAGATCCTATTGAATAGGTCCAACAGGAACTTCTGGGAGTTGTGAGATATCATTTGGTATGGAATATTGGCACTTCCTGGGGGAGTCTTACGGCAGAGCTGCAAAGCAAATTCATCTCAGGGCGCAAAAATGGTAAGTTGTATGGAAGTTTTGCTGCAGTAATACTGAAGAATGATTGCTCCTATTCAGCCCAAAAAGTGGAGAGTAGGGCAGTGTAAGATGCTCCAGAAGATATCTCTGCCATAGATTTATCTTTTTTGTCTGTGATGATTATGCTATATATCTTCAAAGCAGATGTGCTCTTTCCAGCAATATTATGTACCTTGTCCCATACCCATGCTAAGGGGATCCCAGTGTTAATCGAGGAGACATAACGTCTCCACCACATCCATCTAGCCTCCTTTAGCACTCGTGGCTCAGGTCCTTTTGATGGATCAAATACATCAATGGGGCGTCGTTTCAACTACCTTAATGCAGCTTTTCTTGCTCTGACAGTTTGTTGGCATTCATCAGACCATTATGGTACTGGAGGTCGATGGTACTGCCTGCTACTTTTGGGAATGGATGCTTCTGCTGCAAGGTAAATTCGTGATGTGAAGTGATTAACAGCAATTTGAACACACTGGAAATCATTCACAGATCCTTGCAAAACTGCAGTTGATCTAAAAAGATTCCAGTCCGCATGCACTCCTTTTGGCTGGAATACCTTTCCCACTCCTCTAAAAGTATTGGAAAGTGGTTGCTTCTATGTAAGTCTCCCATGACCTCCCAAGTGAAAAACTGTGAATTGGGTGAACCTATTGACAGATCTATATTGGAGAATGTCCTAGTTTGAATTTGGAAATGTGTGTGTCACTGCTCAGTAAAACTACTCTTAAGAACAACCCCCCTAACGGACGCCGCCTTGCAGCGTTGGGGGGGGCTTGAGGTCCCAATGACCTGGTGAACCGGTCCAGAGGCTACCCATAATGGTGGGGTCACCAGTGAGGGATGAGACAAAATGGTTTCCCTGGTGCACCAAGGCCTATGAGAGGGGTGGTGCCACCCACCCCTGGTTCATCTCATCTTGGACCTATAGTCCCCTCTTTGGGAAATCCAGGTAGTGGGGGGATGAGGAAATGAAGAATTCTAATTTGTATGAGTACTACAAATTTACATGTTGTCACTCTGGAGCCTTTCCAGCTTCCCAAGGGCAAGAATGGAAATCGAATGGTTTCCGGGCTCTCAAACCAGGTAAGAAGGGGAAAAAGGAATCTTACTGTTAAATATGAGAGTATTCATATAGTAAGTACCTAGTATGAAGACCATTGATGGTGTATCAACCCTGGTCTTGATTTTTTTGAATTTACATAGGAAATAGTTGAGGTATGTCAACGTGATCCTCGCATCACCCCACAGCGAGATGGTAGCCTGATAGTTGAGATTTCGTCACCAGATGAGAGTGCCCGTCTGCATGCGATATGCAACATCCCTGGGGCTCAATTTTCATGTTCTCCTCACAAAACCCTCAATCAGTGTAAGGGAATTAATTGTCTTTTCCCGAGACCTGATGAGGTATTCTGAGGAGAAACTGTTAGAGGAACTAGAGAATTTAATGTAGTGGCAGTAAAACGTTTTAAGAAAAAAGTTGACGGTTTGGAACAGTCTACACCAGCTCTCCTTCAAAACTTTTAATGCGTTGGTCCTTCCAGAATCAGTTAATTTTGGCATGGTACCACCTCAAGGTAAAGCCATATGTGCCCAACCTATGCGTGCTTCCACTGCCAGGGTTATGGCCATGGACCCAAACTCTTGCCGTTTTAAGGAAAATGGACAACCAAGAATATGTGTAAAGTGTGGTACGACGGGTCATCAAGATGACAACTGCCCAGGTCCAATATCCTTTTTACCACTGCAAAGAAGCTCATGAACCTTCTTCATAGCAATGTGAAAGGTACAAATTGAAAAGAAGAAATGGTAATAAGGAGAAAAGGAGAAAGTTAGTTTTCCAGAGGCAAAGTGACATGCCCGTGTGCTGTTTGCACAGCCAGGTAAATCCTTTGCTTCGGTTCTAGCCCATCCTCCTTCCCACCAACCCTTGCCCTCCGGTGCTTCTAACACCACACACTTTGCCACTTCCTTTAAACCTCAGTTCCCAGTTGCTGAAACTGCCTCAGGTGAATTCCACCAGAAACGGAGTGGGAGTGAAGGGTCTATTAAGGAGACTCCTCCTCCCAAAGTAAGGTCTTTGGAGCCATCAAATAAGGCTCCAGAGGCCTCAACGGTCACAGCTCCAGCTGCCACCACATCCACAGGGGCCTCTGCTGCTAGGCAGAATGCCCCTGAAGCAAAGGCTCAGGTATGCCCTTTGCCCAGGCAAAGGAATCCTGAGCCTGTTCAAAAGACTCATTTCAAAGTGGGGTCTTTGGAGCTGTCAGGCAGGGCTCCAGGGGCCTCAACGGTGACAGCTCCAGCTGCCACCACATCCACAGGGGCCTCCACTGCTAGGCAGAGTGCCCCTGAAGCAAAGGCCAGGCCTGTCCTTTGCCCAGGCAAAAAAATCCTGAGCCTGTCCAAAAGGGAAACCTGTGGAAAAATAGTTCCACGGCTAAACAAAACCCCCCAAAAGATTCTCCCAAGATCCTGGAAAGGGACGCCTAAAGATGTGGGGCAAACCTTGGGCCACAGGTGCTGCCAAACCCTTATGAAGAAGTAGTTTGGAGAACTGGATTTCCCTAATCCAATGGAACTGGGCAGGGAATTCATGCAAAATGGGAAGACTGCAACAGATGATAGCTTCATGTCATCCAGTTTGTGTATGCTTACAAAGGATTATGACCAGGGAAAATCATCCCATTTCCCTGAGAGAATTCCCAAAATTTAAGCCATTATGGGACCTTTTATAATGGACCTCATGGAGGAGTAGCAGTAATGGTACATCAGGATATTCCCTTCCAGGCCCTCCACCCACAGACAACACTGCAGGTGAAGGCTGTGAGAATAGGCTTGACATTACCTTAAACTGTTGCATATATCTATCTTCCTCCACATAATCTCAACATAGATGATTTGGGAAATTCTACTTGGGCAGTTGCCACATCCATTTCTTTCTCTTGGGAGATTTCAATGGTCGGCATCACCTCTGGGGAGACACTTTGTGCAACCGTCTCCAATATAGACCAGTCAATTGGTT
This sequence comes from Penaeus monodon, assembly GCF_015228065.2. Classification (NCBI taxonomy): domain Eukaryota; kingdom Metazoa; phylum Arthropoda; class Malacostraca; order Decapoda; family Penaeidae; genus Penaeus; species Penaeus monodon. Next base: position 40,697,179 of record NC_051390.1, on the reverse strand, counting down.
CACCTGATTCACAGATGAATTTCACTTGGCAGGTCATGGAAGATTTACATGGAAGCAACCACTTTCCAATACTTTTGGGGGAGGTTAATGGTATTCCAGCCAATGGGTGCAGAGATGGCAACTTGAACATGTGGGGCTGAATCTTTTTGGGTCAACTGCAGTATTCCCAAAGGATCTGTGAATTTATTCCAGTGTGTTGAAGATGTTATTAATCCTTCACATCACGAATTCACCTTGCACAGAAGCATCCATTCCCAAAAGTAGCGGCCATTACCGTCGACCTCCGGTACCATGGTGGTCTGATAAATGCCAACAAGCTGTCAGAGCAAGGAAAGCTGCATTAAGGCAGTTGAAATGACGCCCCAGTGATGTAACCTTGATCCAATATAAAAAGACCCGAGCCAAGGCCATGCGAGTGCTAAAGGGGAGAGATCTGAAGCAGAAGTCAGAGAGAGATTTCTTCAGCACATTTCTAAGGCTCAGGATCAGCTGCAATATATACAGATGGTTAGAAATCTGAAAATGGTGTGGGCTTTGCAGCAGTAAGCAGAAGGAAGACTGCATCTGGCAGTCTTTCTCTAGAAGCCTCGATCTTCACTGCAGAGTTACATGCCATCCTGGCAGCAGTTAAGATGACTAGAGATCTTATGAACCATTCTATTGTGATATATTGCGACTCTCGTAGTGCCTTGCAAGCAATCAAGAGCTTAAACTCATTCAGTAGTGAGGGATGTTCAAGATTGGCTTGCACTGATGTCAACACGTAAAAAGATAACACTATGTTGGGTGCCAGCACATGTTGGTATCAGTGGGAATGAGCAAGCTGATCAGAAGGCCAAGGCAGCTGCTGCTCAGCCCTGGTGATGCTTGTTTTCCTCTCCCACACACCGGCCTGAAACCCAGCATCAGGAGTTCTCTTCGCGATAAATGGAAGGAACAATGGAGGCATACCCCTAGAAACAAACTGCGAGAGATTAGCGTTGATCTTGGCACTGGGTGACCAGCATCCATCCCAACCGAAAAGTGGAAGTTGCATTAACAAGACTAAGAATCGGGCACACAAGACTGACTCTTAGGCCGATGATGGCTAAAAATCAAGCACTTTGTGAGGGATGCCAATAGCCATTAACGATCGCACATGTAGTGGAAAGATGTGCAACATTCTCAGACCAAAGACGTATGTATTTGTCTCTCCCATATACACTGAAAAATGTATTGAGGGAGGACTGTGATATAGAGGGTCTTACTAGTTTCCTTAGGGAGACTAATATTTTCATAAAATTTAATTATGCACAATGTTTATGCAATAATTTTATACACTTACAGCATGATATTTATGCTTTGACTTTTATTATATATATTGTTATTTGTAAGATATTTATTGATAGATTTTTAAAGTTTTAAACATTTTAATATTTCTATTTAACAAGATATTTGCAGCTAATGTTCTTAGCTGTTGACGCGGCAGATAATTTTTTAAAAAATCAATCAATCCTCACTACTCCTGTGACTGTTGGGAGATTTTGAGCCCTAACTATAGCTTTCCCTCATTGGATTCCATGAGGGTAGAACTGAACGATTCTAATTTGTCTGTCCTTATCCCACGGAAAGAAACCCTGAGCCTGACCAAAGGAAGCCTGTGGAAACTAGTTCCACAGGTAAACAACCCTTCAAGAAGTACACCCAAGATACTGGAAAGGGACAGCCTAAAAGTGTAGTCCTTGATCACAGGTGCTGCTAAACACCTTATGAAGAGTAGTTTGTCAACCTGAAGAACTGGATACCCTAATCCAATGGAACTGTCAGGGAATTCATGCAAAATGGGAAGAACTGCAACATCTGATAGCTTCATGTAACCCAGTTTATGTATGCCTACAAGAGATTATGACCAGGGAAAACTGGTTCCTCTGAGAGGATTCCAAGTTCAAGCCCATTATGGGACCTTTGATAATGGACCTCATGGAAGAGTAGCAGTAATGGTACGTCAGGATATTCCCTTCCAGGCCATCCACCTACAGACAACACTGCAGGTGAAGGCTGTGAGAATAGGCTTGACATTACCTTAAACTGTTGCATATATCTATCTTCCTCCACATAATCTGTTGCATCTACCTTCCATAGATGATTTGGAAGATCTGATTAGGCAGTTGCCTCATCTTGGGAGATTTCAGTGGTCGGCATCTCCTCTGGGGAGACACTTTATGCAACCCTCGAGGAAAGGACTTGGAGTCCTTGTTCCTAAGAGTAGATGCAGTTTTACTGAACATTGACACTCCCACACATTCTCCAATATTGACATGTTAGTTGGTTCACCTGATTCACAGTTGAATTTAACTTTGCAGGTCATGGGAGTCTTACATGGAAGCAACCACTTTCCAATACTTTTGGAGGAGGTGACTGGTATTCCAGCCAATGGAATGCAGAGATGGCAACTTGAACATGCGGACTAGAATCTTTTTAGATCAATTGCAGTAATGCAGAGACCTGTGAATGATTTCCAGTATATTGGAGATGCTGTTAATCACTTCACATATCACGAATTCACATTGAAGCAGAAGCATCCATAC
>NC_051390.1:40677112-40689612 GCF_015228065.2 Penaeus monodon | reverse complement strand
CTGCATACAGATTACATGAGACAGCACTTGGAACGACCTTATGATATTATTTAGAACAATGACAAACAGGATCACACTTCAGACACTCCCCTGTGGGACCCCTTCCAACTGATCTTCCAGGTTAGAGAAACTGTTTCCCACCCACACTCTAAACTTCCTTTCAGTAAGAAAGCTTTGTGTGATGGTAGGTAATGCTCCTCTTAAACCAATGTCATACAGTTTCATGACTATGCCATGCTTCCAAGTAGTATTGTAAGCCTTTTCAAGGTCAAAGAAGACTGCTAATGTATGATGTCGCTGTGCAAAGGTATTCTACATAGCAATTTACATCCTCACAAGTGCATTTGTGTTTGATCTCAATTTTCTAAAGCTATATTAATATGGGGTCAGCATGTTTTCCTTTTCTAGCAGCCATCTCAACCTGAAGTTTACCTTTTTCTCCATCAGCTTGCAGATGCAGCTGGTGAGAGAAATTGATCTGTAATTCCCTGGTGTGGAAGCATCCTTGCTAGGTTTAGGAACCGGAATGATTATAGCCTCTTTCCATGTGGATGACACTGTACCCTCCCTACAGGTCCTACTGAATAGGACCAACAGGAACTTTTGGGAGCTCTCTGGTAAGTGAAATATCTTTGGGTATGGAATATTGTCACTTCCTAGGGCAGTCTTACGGCAGAGCTGCAAAGCAAAGTCCATCTCCTTATGCAAAAATGGCAAGTTGTATGGAAGTTCTGCTGTAGTCCTAATCAAAAACGACATTGGATGTTGTTCCTGTTCAGCCCGGAGAGTGGAGAATTGGGCAGTGTAAGATGCTCCAGAGGAGATCTCTACTATGGATTTAGCTACCTCATTTGCAACATCTTTTTTTGTTTGCAATTATTATACCATCTATCTTCAGAGCAGGTGGTAACGTGGGTGTGCTCTTTCCAGTGGTTTTATGCACTTTGTCCCATAACCATGCTAAGGGGGTCCCAGCGTTAATCGAGGAGACATACTGTCTCCACAGCGTCCGTCCAGCCTTCTTTAGCACTCTCCTGGCCTTGGTTCAGGTTTTTTTGTAATTGATCAACGTTACATTGCTGGGGCGTCGTCTCAACTGCCTTAATACAGCTTTTCTTGCTCTTACAGCTTGTCGGCATTCATCAGACAACCAAAGTAATGAAGGTCGATGGTACAGCCCGCTACTTTTGGGTATGGATGCTTCTGCTTCAATGTGAATTCGTGATGTGAAGTGATTAACAGCATCTCCAATATACTGGAAATCATTCACAGGTCTCTGCATTACTGCAATTGATCTAAAAAGATTCTAGTCCGCATGTTCAAGTTGCCATCTCTGCATTCCATTGGCTGGAATACCAGTCACCTCCTCCAAAAGTATTGGAAAGTGGTGCTTCCATGTAAGACTCCCATGACCTGCAAAGTTAAATTCAATTGTGAATCAGTTGAACCAACTGACATGTCAATATTGGAGAATGTGTGGGAGTGTCACTGTTCAGTAAAGCTGTATCTACTCTTAGGAACAAGGACTCCAAGTCCTTTCCTCGAGGGTTGCATAAAGTGTCTCCCCAGAGGAGATGCCGACCATTGAAATCTCCCAAGATGAGGCAACTGCCTAATCAGATCTTCCAAATCATCTATGGAAGGTAGATGCAACAGATTATGTGGAGGAAGATAGATATATGCAACAGTTTAAGGTAATGTCAAGCCTATTCTCACAGCCTTCACCTGCAGTGTTGTCTGTAGGTGGATGGCCTGGAAGGGAATATCCTGACGTACCATTACTGCTACTCTTCCATGAGGTCCATTATCAAAGGTCCCATAATGGGCTTGAACTTGGAATCCTCTCAGAGGAACCAGTTTTCCCTGGTCATAATCTCTTGTAGGCATACATAAACTGGGTTACATGAAGCTATCAGATGTTGCAGTTCTTCCCATTTTGCATGAATTCCCTGACAGTTCCATTGGATTAGGTATCCAGTTCTTCAGGTTGACAAACTAAATCTTCATAAGGTGTTTAGCAGCACCTGTGATTAAGGACTACACTTTTAGGCTGTCCCTTTCCAGCATCTTGGGTGTCGTTCTTGAAGGGTTGTTTACCTGTGGAACTAGTTTCCACAGGCTTCCTTTGGACAGGCTCAGGATTTCTTTCCGTGGGATAAGGACAGACAAATTAGAATTGTTCAGTTCTACCCTCATGGAATCCAATGAGATATAGTTAGGGCTCAAAATCTCCCAACAGTCACAGAGGTAGTGAGGATTGATTGATTTTTAAAAAATTATATGCCACGTCAACAGCTAAGAACATTAGCTGCAAATATCTTGTTAAATAGAAATATTAAAATGTTTAAAACTTTAAAAATCTATCAATAAATATCTTACAAATAACAATATATATATTAAAAGTCAAAGCATAAATATCATGCTGTAAGTGTATAAAATTATTGCATATACATTGTGCATAATTTAATGTTATGAAAATATTAGTCTCCCTAAGGAAACTAGTAAGACCCTCTATATCACAGTCCTCCCTCAATACATTTTTCAGTGTATATGGGAGAGACAAATACATACGTCTTTGGTCTGAGAATGTTGCACATCTTTCCACTACATGTGCGATCGTTAATGGCTATTGGCATCCCTCACAAAGTGCTTGATTTTTAGCCATCATCGGCCTAAGAGTCAGTCTTGTGTGCCCGATTCTTAGTCTTGTTAATGCAACTTCCACTTTTCGGTTGGGATGGATGCTGGTCACCCAAGTGCCAAGATCAACGCTAATCTCTCGCAGTTTGTTTCTAGGGGTATGCCTCCATTGTTCCTTCCATTTATCGCGAAGAGAACTCCTGATGCTGGGTTTCAGGCCGGTGTGTGGGAGAGGAAAACAAGCATCACCAGGGCTGAGCAGCAGCTGCCTTGGCCTTCTGATCAGCTTGCTCATTCCCACTGATACCAACATGTGCTGGCACCCAACATAGTGTTATCTTTTTACGTGTTGACATCAATGCAAGCCAATCTTGAACCTCCCTCACTACTGGATGTAATGAGTTTAAGCTCTTGATTGCTTGCAAGGCACTACGAGAGTCGCAATATATCACAATAGAATGGTTCATAAGATCTCTAGTCATCTTAACTGCTGCCAGGATGGCATGTAACTCTGCAGTGAAGATCGAGGCTTCTAGAGAAAGACTGCCAGATGCAGTCTTCCTTCTGCTTACTGCTGCAAAGCCCACACCATTTTCAGATTTCTAACCATCTGTATATATTGCAGCTGATCCTGAGCCTTAGAAATGTGCTGAAGAAATCTCTCTCTGACTTCTGCTTCAGATCTCTCCCCTTTAGCACTCGCATGGCCTTGGCTCGGGTCTTTTTATATTGGATCAAGGTTACATCACTGGGGCGTCATTTCAACTGCCTTAATGCAGCTTTCCTTGCTCTGACAGCTTGTTGGCATTTATCAGACCACCATGGTACCGGAGGTCGACGGTAATGGCCGCTACTTTTGGGAATGGATGCTTCTGCTGCAAGGTGAATTCGTGATGTGAAGTGATTAATAACATCTTCAACACACTGGAAATCATTCACAGATCCTTGGAATACTGCAGTTGACCCAAAAAGATTCCAGTCCACATGTTCAAGTTGCCATCTCTGCACTCCATTGGCTGGAATACCATTAACCTCCTCCAAAAGTATTGGAAAGTGGTTGCTTCCATGTAAATCTTCCATGACCTGCCAAGTGAAATTCATCTGTGAATCAGGTGAACCAATTGACTGGTCTATATTGGAGACGGTTGCACAAAGTGTCTCCCCAGAGGTGATGCCGACCATTGAAATCTCCCAAGAGTAGAAATGGATGTGGCAACTGCCCAAGTAGAACTTCCAAATCATCTATGTTGAGATTATGTGGAGGAAGATAGATATATGCAACAGTTTAAGGTAATGTCAAGCCTATTCTCACAGCCTTCACCTGCAGTGTTGTCTGTAGGTGGATGGCCTGGAAGGGAATATCCTGATGTACCATTACTGCTACTCCTCCATGAGGTCCATTATCAAAGGTCCCATAATGGGCTTGAATTTGGAATTCTCTCAGGGAAATCGGATGATTTTCCCTGGTCATAATCCTTTGTAAGCATACACAAACTGGATGACATGAAGCTATCATCTGTTGCAGTTCTTCCCATTTTGCATGAATTCCCTGACAGTTCCATTGGATTAGGGTATCCAGTTCTCCAAACTACTTCTTCATAAGGTGTTTGGCAGCACCTGTGGTCAAGGTTTGCCCCACATCTTTAGGCTGTCCCTTTCCAGGATCTTGGGAGAATCTTTTGAGGGGTTGTTTAGCCGTGGAACTAGTTTCCACAGGCTTCCTTTGGACAGGCTCAGGATTTCTTTGCCTGGGCAAAGGACAGGCCTGAGCCTTTGCTTCAGGGGCACTCTGCCTAGTGGTGGAGACCCCTGTGGATGTGGTGGCAGCTGGAGCTGTCACCATTGAGGCCCCTGGAGCCCTGCCTGACAGCTCCAAAGACCCCACTTTGAAATGAGTCTTTTGAACAGGCTCAGGATTCCTTTGCCTGGGCAAAGGGGCATACCTGAGCCTTTCCTTCAAGGGCATTCTGCCTAGCAGCGGAGGCCCCTGTGGATGTGGTGGCAGCTGGAGCTGTGACCGTTGAGGCCTCTGGAGCCTTATTTGATGGCTCCAAAGACCTTACTTTGGGAGGAGGAGTCTCCTTAATAGACCCTTCACTCCCACTCCGTTTCTGGTGGAATTCACCTGAGGCAGTTTCAGCAACTGGGAACTGAGGTTTAAAGGAAGTGGCAAAGTGTGTGGTGTTAGAAGCACCGGAGGGCAAGGGTTGGTGGGAAGGAGGATGGGCTAGAACCGAAGCAAAGGATTTACCTGGCTGTGCAAACAGCACACGGGCATGTCACTTTGCCTCTGGAAAACTAACTTTCTCCTTGCTCCTTATTACCATTACTTCTTTTTCAAATTTGTACCTTTCACATTGCTATGAAGAAGGTTCATGAGCTTCTTTGCAGTGGTAACAGGATATTGGACCTGGACAGTTGTCATCTTGATGACCTGTCGTACCACACTTTACACATATTCTTGGTTGTCCATTTTCCTTAAAACGGCAAGAGTTGGCTCCATGGCCATAACCCTGGCAGTGGAAGCACCGCATAGGTTTGGGCACATATGGCTTTACCTTGAGGTGGTACCATGCCAACTTAACTGATTCTGGAAGGACCAACGCATTAAAAGTTAGAAGGAGAGCTGGTGTAGACTGTTCCAAACCGTCAACTTTCTTCTTAAAACGTTTTACTGCCACTACATTAAAATTCTCTAGTTCCTCTAACAGTTTCTCCTCAGAATACCTCATCAGGTCTCGGGAAAAGACAATTAATTCCCTTACACTGATTGAGGGTTTTGTGAGGAGAACATGAAAATTGAGCCCCAGGGATGTTGCATATCGCATGCAGACGGGCACTCTCATCTGGTGACGAAATCTCAACTATCAGGCTACCATCTCGCTGTGGGGTGATGCGAGGATCACGTTGACATACCTCAACTATTTTCCTATGTACTTCAAAAATATCAAGATCCATGATTGATACACCATCAATGGTCTTCACTACTAGGTACTTACTATATGAAATACTCTCATATTCAACAGGTAAGATTTCCTTTTCCCCTTCTTACCTGGTTTGAGAGCCCGGAAACCATTACGATTCCCATTCTTGCCCTTTGGAAGCTGGAAAGGCTCCAGAGTGACAACATGTAAATTTGTAGTACTCATACAAATTAGAATTCTTCATTTCCTCATCCCCCCACCTACCATGGAGTCCAACGAGGGGAAGCTATAGGTCCAAGATGAGATGAACCAGGGGTGGGTGCACCATCCCCTCTCATAGGCCTTGGTGCACCAGGAAGCCATTTTGTCTCATCCCTCACTGGTGACCCCACCAGTATGGGTAGCCCTCTGGTCCGGCTCACCAGATCATTGGGACCTCAAGCCCCCCCACCGCGGCAAGGCTGCTTCCGTTAGGGGGGTTGTTCTTAAGAGTAGTTTTACTGAGCAGTGACACACACATTTCCAAATTCAAACTAGGACATTCTCCAATATAGATCTGTCAATAGGTTCACCCAATTCACAGTTTTTCACTTGGGAGGTCATGGGAGACTTACATAGAAGCAACCACTTTCCAATACTTTTAGAGGAGGTGAATGGTATTCCAGCCAAAGGAGTGCATGCGGACTGGAATCTTTTTAGATCAACTGCAGTTTTGCAAGGATCTGTGAATGATTTCCAGTGTGTTCAAATTGCTGTTAATCACTTCACATCACGAATTTACCTTGCAGCAGAAGCATCCATTCCCAAAAGTAGCAGGCAGTACCATCGACCTCCAGTACCATAATGGTCTGATGAATGCCAACAAACTGTCAGAGCAAGAAAAGCTGCATTAAGGTAGTTGAAACGACGCCCCATTGATGTATTTTGATCCATCACAAAAGGACCTGAGCCACGAGTGCTAAAGGAGGCTAGATGGATGTGGTGGAGACGTTATGTCTCCTCGATTAACACTGGGATCCCCTTAGCATGGGTATGGGACAAGGTACATAATATTGCTGGAAAGAGCACATCTGCTTTGAAGATATATAGCATAATCATCACAGACAAAAAAGATAAATCTATGGCAGAGATATCTTCTGGAGCATCTTACACTGCCCTACTCTCCACTTTTTGGGCTGAATAGGAGCAATCATTCTTCAGTATTACTGCAGCAAAACTTCCATACAACTTACCATTTTTGCGCCCTGAGATGAACTTTGCTTTGCAGCTCTGCCGTAAGACTCCCCCAGGAAGTGCCAATATTCCATACCAAATGATATCTCACAACTCCCAGAAGTTCCTGTTGGACCTATTCAATAGGATCTATAGGGAGGGTACAGTGCCATTCACATGGAAAGAGGCTATAATCATTCCTGTTCCTAAACCTGGTAAGGATGCTTCCACACCAGGAAATTATAGACCAATTTCTCTCACCAGCTGCATCTAGCACTTCGCCTTGTACATGTATCTGTTCAAATTGACTCTAATGTTGAACATGATATTAGTCTTTTTTCTGTTCATCCTAAGTCTGATTTTCAGCCTTTTCTATTCAGATCATTTATTAGTTGCTGTATTTTATTTGCAGATTCATTGAAGAGAACAATATCATCTGCAAATCTTAGATTGTTTAAGTATTTGTCTCCTATTTTGATTCCCTTTCCGTTCCATCCTAGCTTCTTGAATATTTCCTCAAGACAAGCTGTAAACAGTTTTGGTGAGATGGTATCGCCCTGTCTGACACCTTTATAATTGATATTTTATTGGTTTCCTAGTGGAGCTTGATGGTTGCTGTTCCATCTTCGTATATATCTTCCAATATTTTACAATATACCTCCTCTACTCCCTGTCTTTGGATAGCTTCTAGTACTACTGGTATTTGTAGAGTCAAATACCTTTTCGTAATCAATGAATGCCATGCACAGGGGTTTCCTATATCTATTTATTTCTCTTATTTGTATGAGCGTGTGGATATGGTCTGTTGTTGAGAATTCACTGCTGAAGCCTGCTTGTTCTCTAGGATGGTTAGAATCCAGACTGTCAGAGATGCTTGTGATAACTTTTGTGAATAGTTTAAGTAATTAAAAGTAGGTTTATTGGTCGGTAGTTTTTTTAGATCCGTTCTATCCCTTTTTTATGTATCAAAATATTTTTTTGCATTTTTCCAGGCTTTCAGAGTTTTTTTTTCCATTGAGAAGGCATTTGTTAAAAAGATTTCTCCTGCATCTATTATAAGGTCTATATTAATTCCGTCCTCACCTGGTGTTTTCCCTCTGTCCATGCCTTTAAGTGCTCTTTTAATTTCTTCTGTCTTCTTACCTACTTTGGCATTAAAATAGCCCATAAATATTGTGAAATGGTTTTAAACTCTTGCTGGCTGAATGAACATCTTCATAGAAAATACTCTATTTTTTCATCACTGTGGGTGCAAGTTGGAGTACCTATTGTTTAGTTTTATTGTTAAGAAAGCCACTCTTTCGCATGTAATATAAAATTCCACGATATTCTTTTCTAAACATTTGTGAACTAAAAAACCTACCCCTAATTCCTGCTTGTTACCCTGGGGTTTACCTCTCCAATAGAGCAAATGTCCATCATTTACAATCTTCTGCTCTTCGTCCAGTCTTCTAACCGCTCAGATTCCATTAATATCCCATTTAGTGATAGTTCCTCAAGTAATGCTAGTAAGTCGGATTCAGTTCACATTTTCCTTATATATATTATATATGCAAAGGTTCATCAACGTGGGGTGGCCTGTTTTTAACCGGTGATTTTTAGCACCTTCTGCTCTGGAATGATCCTGATCGCCGCCGTAACCAAGGGCTCCTTCGCCTCCGCGGGATGAGGGCCGTTGCAAAGTTTGTGTAGTCATGTTTTTTGTTTGAGTGGTAGACAGCCGAGTTACCCCCACCTACTGCCTTAGGTGTATCTTGGTGGGAGGGGGAGTAGTTTATCCAGGATACCACTGATAAGCCCCTCCAGCTAAGGTGGCCCTGTCTAGTGAGCAGCCACGCACGTGCCTGCTCATTACACCAGGGTATACTCCAGAAAGCATGAGCCTGAGTATCAGATGTGTATATATATGTGCGATTGCATTTTATACACTGATTTTATTTATGCGTACGTATGCCTAGTGCAGACACTAAGTGCCCTAAGTACTATGCACATGTTCATATTCGTGCACATGCACATACAAGCATACACCGTTACATATGCTCCTATGCATATATTCATACATCATCAATCATCAATAACGGTATGCTCATGTTTGAGCAGCCGTGGACCTCTCCACCATCCTTCGACACTCAACTCGATCTTGCACTTTTCTTTCTACTTGTACCATCGACAGCCCGCAAACATCTTTGATGTTTTCGCTCAGTCACACACACACACACACACACACACACACACACACACACACACACACACACACACACACACACACACACACACACACACACACACATATACATATATATATATAATATATATATATATATATATATATAAAATATATATATAATATATATATATAATATATATAATATATATATATATATATATATATATACGCATACATATATACCCATATACATAGATACATACATATACTTAAATATGCACACACACACACACACACACACCACACACACACACACACAAAACACACACACATAAGATATATAGATATATATCATATATACATAATATATATATATATATATATATAATATATATATATATATAGATAATATATTATATATATATATATATATATATGATATATTTATAGATATATATATATATATATATATATATATATATATATTATATATATATATATATATATATATATATATATATATATATATATATGTATATATACAATCGCACATGTATATACATACACCCATGTGAATATATACACATATACGCACAGATATACATATTCTGCTTCTCTTGCATACACACCACATGGAGAGGTATACATAAACACGCATACACCTGCTCATTCCCGTGCATACGCACTCATGCTGTTGCACAAACGTTTGAACAGCGTCTGCATGACCGCACATACGCACTTCATTATAATGAGCCCATGCATAAATTGTAGGCTTGCAGCAGATGGTTAAAGGTTAAAGGTTTTAAAGGTTTGGTTTGATTTCATTTGATACAATGGATATTCTTGGTGTGACATACTGTCTGTTTCATTTTGCTTCTAAATTATCCTCTGTGCGCAAGGAATGGCCGGGGTTACCATCCACTGGCAACGAGGGATTTGAACGCAGGTCAGCAAGATTGCTAGGCGAGATCGCTACCTCTGCACCACACAGGGGTTGAGGGAAGGAGGCAAGTGATGTGGGAGAGAAGGATATAGCACGATGTTGGAACGGGTTAGGATGGGGTTAGGGGTTAGAGGCAGTTCGAAAGGTGATTTTGTATCCGGCAGTTTTTCGGGGAGGTGTCGCATTCCTTAGCGGTTGCTAAGCCTGCGGGCGTGCGCCCTCGTCCGATCGTGACCACTTTAAATGAGCATGGCCTTAATGGACTAAATACGGCGGTAGAAATACTGTTTAGCCAAGAGACATCATCCAGGGCTTTAAGGGACTTATACCACCATCAAACCGAGACAGATAACAAACACACTAGTGACAAAACAACAAGAAAACAATTGGTGACTCTAAAGTTGTGTAATGCCTGTTGATCTGTTGTCACCCATCAGTGACTTTCATCTGTGTTTGTGCCACTTGTGTCTCAGGATGCCCGACGAGGAAACCAGAAGTGACGATGCTACCTGTAGCAACACCAAAGATGACATTACATCTATCAATGTATTCCGAGCACCGACTTGCTGCAGACATGACCCTTCCATGTGGTTCACCATCCCCTCAAGTGTTGTTTTAAAGTGCACCACATCAGCAAAAGTGTCATCATCTCTCCTTCCTCCAGATGTTTTGGCTCAAGGTTCAGATGTCATTTCGACTGCTGTGCTGAAGACCGCATTGCTGTTGAGACTGAAATCTTCCATTACTATCAGACTTAAGGAACTTCTCAGTAAGGAAGAACTCGGCAACGAAAAACCTGATTTGTCATATCGTATGAAGGAGCCCTTGGAGACAAGTATGGTAGTTTTGGCAGAGACAATTTTTTCAACAGCTTTTAATATTCAATAGGGATTATTCCCAGTAAAAGGGAAGCTCACCATCGAACTCGCTAAATTAACAGATGAATTTATGGTATTGCTCCCTACTTCCCGTTCTTTGGTTGAAGTAGCTTTCACATCTCAAATAGAGCAGTTGGCAGAACTTATTGCAAACTCACTATCTAGGTTAATGCTCTCCATTGTCACCAACAATAAGCCACGCTACAGGTCCAGAAGTTGGTCCAGAGGAAGAGATAAGTTTCTATCATGACAAATTCAAGATAGCAACAAAGAAGTGCCCTGAGCCCTGCAACTTCAAAAAACCTTGAACAGCTATGGCGAGCATTAGAGGTGCATAATGTTTGCCACACCTCTTCCATGCTCTCTCTAACATCAAGTTCCTAGTCGACACTGGCGCCGAGGTTAGTATTTTGCCTGCATCGGCCAGTCACAAATCACTTCCTCTGATCGTGAACTTGTAAGCAGCCAACGAATCAGCAATCCCTGTATGTAAACAGAAAACTCTTACACTCAACCTCAAACATCAGCGCACATTTCAGTGGACTTTCTATGTTAGCAGCTGTGTCTCAAGCCATACTTGGGTCCCAATTTTTGAGAAACTTCAACCTCCTTCAACTGGAAATTGGAGAATCTTGACATGCTTCTACAGAGAGTACTAATACTCAACTTCTACATGGATATAGCTTGCAGATCTCCACAACCGATGCCAACAACCATTTGCATCACTCCTGAAGTCCTTTCCTTCACTTCCCCCAGCCACACTCTGCAACCCTTCTATAAAGCATTCCGTTTTACATCACATAGAAATATGCATCAACCCACACATCGATTACCTCCAGAACGATATTACATAGTAAATAGTCCTTGCTACGTATGGGAATTATCCATGCAAGCTCCAGTGACTGGTCATCTGCCCCTGCATGTCGTTTCTAAGAAGAATGGAGAACTACAACCCTGTGGTGACTACAGAAACTCTAATGCTCAGACGCTGATAGATTGTTACTCAATTTTCCCAAAATTCACTTCGCAAGTTTTGGATTTTTCCATCTTCTTCAAAAATGATCTGGTTAAAGCCATCTACCAATACCAGTCTGCTTTTCAGACATCCTGAAAACAGCCATTATCACCCCATTCGGCTTGTATGAAAAATGTCTGGATGTTTTGAACTGAAGAAGCTGCATTTCAGTGATGAAGTTTTACGAGGAAATACCATTTGTCTTTGCATCAGGATATCTAATGCAAGTCTTCAAATGTCTGAATGATTACAGTATCCAAATTCATGTTCTGCAACAATAGGTGCGAGGTGGTTGGAAACTTTTAGGCTTTTCTTTAAAGAAACTAAAAATGCTTGAAAAAAGCTATTATAAGGCGATCGAATGGTTTTGGTATTTTGTAGAAGATAAAGACCTCAAGCCACTCTCTACTATTTCAACACCAACAAGTTCTACCTACGCTCCTTGACAACTTTCATATTGACTACATTTTGCAGTTTACTACAGGGCACCCTGGGGTACCTAAGGCCAAAATAATACACCAGGTGATTCCTGTCTGCAATGTCTCTGTTGTCAATTCTTCCCTCATCGATTCAACAATTCCGCAGACAAGCCCAAAGATGCTGAGCTGCAGAAACTGAAAGATAATCCCATTTAAAGAAGACAATTAAAGTTCCTGAACAGATGTAGACCTGTATGTGATTTTACTGACACCTCGTCATATCTCCACCTGAATGGTACTTT